>NW_021289122.1:0-993 GCF_002162155.2 Triticum dicoccoides
GCAGCTCCCTCCGTCTATTATGACGCGCACAGAACGTTCCTTCACAACTCCCTTGGTATGGAACAAATTGTGCCTCTGATTTTGCTCAGCTTGTGTGACCTGCACACTCAAAACACGTTGAGCAACTAAACATTCATACCTGTCAGCGTCTTCAGGAGCCATGTATTGCGTCTCATGATCAGAATCATCTCCACCATGTTCTTCACGTGTAATAAGAGCCAAAGTCTCCTCATCATAGTCACTAGCGGACTCATATCCACCATCCGCGGTAGCAATCATCACACGCGGAGATTTGCATTCTCTCGCATAATGACCTCCTCCCTTACAACGACGACAAATAATATCACTTGTGTGCCCTGTTGATGCCATGGAAGAAGAAGAACGCTGTGCAGGCCCCGCAGGTGCGCTCTTGGCAGATAATGGTGGTTGTGCCTGTTTTCTTGTATCACGGCTGGAGGTGGCAACGGATGGAGGTGCTGGTGCAGTTGAAGTAGAAG
Organism: Triticum dicoccoides; assembly: GCF_002162155.2. Taxonomy (NCBI): domain Eukaryota; kingdom Viridiplantae; phylum Streptophyta; class Magnoliopsida; order Poales; family Poaceae; genus Triticum; species Triticum dicoccoides. The sequence continues at coordinate 498 of NW_021289122.1, forward strand.
ATGCACGTGGTGTCCATGATGAAGGTCGGCCTGCAGAAAAGTTAGTTTGCCCCAATGCTTGTCGATCCTGCACTTCACGTTCAGCTTTACAAGCAAGATGGAATAAACGAGTGATATTAGTATACTCCTTATAGTCTAGAATGGTCTGAATCTCTCTATTTAATCCACCTAGAAAACGTGCAAGCATAGCTTCATTCTCCTCAACAATACCACATCTAATCATGCCAGTTTGTAATTCCTGATAATATTCTTCTACAGAATTTTTCCCTTGTCTTAAACGCTGCAATTTTTGAAGCAATTCACGTTGATAATATGGTGGAACCCAACGCGTACGCATAGCAGTTTTCAAAGCAGCCCAAGTAGTTGGAATAGGATATAATCTACAATGTTCAGACCACCATACACATGCAAAACTAGTGAAAGCACAAACGGCAGCAGCAACTCGTCTCTCCTCAGGATATTGTAAACATGTAAATCGTTGTTCAGTTTCTAACTC
>NW_021289123.1:0-1224 GCF_002162155.2 Triticum dicoccoides
TCCGCATCCAGTGGAGCATGTGGGATGAGCTGGGGAGGCCGGAGCTCGCCGGAGTGGAGCCCGAGGCGGCGGCCGGAGCTCGGGCGAGGTCGGGGTTGGCGTTCGGGGGCACGGGAGGAGGGGCTGGTGGGCGCTACGGGCTCCTGGGAGCAAACCGAGTGCTATGACGCGCCCAGGCACGAGCTACGGCGTCTGTAGCCACGACGGCGGCATGGCCGGCGGCGGTGAGCTTTCGGGCTCGTGGGGAACGACGCTACAGCACGGGGGCGAGCATAAGTGCTTAGGGGATAAGGTAAGTGGCTCACGGCGAGTCAGACGGTGCAGACGGCGGGGCCGGGGAGGCTCTGGACGCGCCGAATCGGTGGGGTCGATCTCCGGGCACCGGAGATGAAGACGACGATGCTCCGATCGACTGCGGCCTCCTCTGGTCGCGTGCGTCGCGTGGGTAGCTTCACGGGGTCAGGGCGGAGCTCAGGGATGCATAGTGGGAGCGAGGGGGTGGCTGTGGCCCCGGTAACGGCGTCGGCGGCGATGGGCTCCGCTCGGGCGCGTGCAGGGAGGGAAGCAGAGGAGGGTACGGGGTCCAGGGGAAGAGAGGGGAGGTGCAGGGGGCGAGGGGAAGTGCGTGGCGTCACCAGAGGGCTCGGGGAGGAAGCAGGAGGTGGCCAGAGCAGGGTGGAGGTGGCGCGCACGGCGGCGTCGCGGTGTCCGCGTCCTTCTGGCGAGGAGGAAGACAACAGGGGAGTAGCGGTGGCGGGCTGGGCCGTGCTGCTGGGCCAGGTGGGCTACCAGGTGAGCGCCAGGTAAGGTTTCTCTCCTCTCTTTTATTTCTATTTTAGTTACTGTTTTCTATTTTCTGTAATTGTGTTTGGATTTATTAAAAATGCCAGAGCATTTCCAAAAATCATGCAACTGACTGTGGCCACTGTTTGGAATATTTCCAACAGTAAACATTTCAGTTTGTGATTATTTGAGCATTTAAAATATTATTAGCAATTAAATGCCCAAATGCAAATACTATATAATTTAATTCAAAAATCCAGGAATAGCCTATAAATATGTTCATCATTTTTGGAAGAGGTTTTCACCTTTAACAGAAATTATGAACATTTCCAAAGGGCATTCTGGGTTATTGAAAATATTTTTATTGAACCTAGTTAAATTTCATTTGGTGCTAGGGTTTCAACAATCCCCATTTCAAATTTAAATGAAATTTAAACATGG
>NW_021289124.1:0-716 GCF_002162155.2 Triticum dicoccoides
GACCGACACGTAAGCGCACCTTGGGGTTCAACAACTATGGAAATCTGTTCGAGACCCCAAAATAGTGAGTAATAATCCAAGATACGGGTCAGAATCGGCCAAAACTGCGAGTGTTGATGACCGACACATAAACGCACCACAAGGTTCCTTAACCATGGAAACCACTCCAGGACCCCAAAACAATGAGTAATAGTCCATGAAATGGGCCACAATTGGCCAAAACTGCCAGTGTGGATGACCGACACGTAAGCGGACCTTGGGGTTCAACAATTATGGAAATTGCTTCGTTACTCGAAAACGGTGAGTAATAATCAAAGAAACGGGCTAGAATCGGCCTAAACTGTTAGTGTTGATGACTGACACATAAACGCACCACATGGTTCGTTAACCATGGAAACCACATAGGGACCCCAAAACAGTGAGTAATAGTCCATGAAACGGCCCAAAATCGGCCAAAACTGCCAGTGTTGATGACCGACACGTAAGCGCACCTTGGGGTTCAACAACTATAGAAATCGCTCCGGGACCCCAAAACAGTGAGTAATCCAAGAAATGGGCCAGAACTGGCCAAAACTGCCAGTGTTGATGACCGACACGTAAACGCACCACAGGGTTCGTTAACCATGGAAACCACTCCGGGACCCCGAAATAGTGAGTGGTAGTCCATGAAACGGGCCAGAATCGGCCAAAACTGCCAGTCTTGATGACCGACACGT
>NW_021289125.1:0-1776 GCF_002162155.2 Triticum dicoccoides
TGCACTAGAGTCAATAATCTAGTTCACATCGCCATGTGATTAACACTCACAGGTCACATCGCCATGTGACTAATACCCAAGAGTTTACTAGAGTCAGTAGTCTAGTTCACATCACTATGTGATTAACACTCAATGAGTTTTATGTTTGATCATGTTGCTTGTGAGAGAGGTTTTAGTCAACGGGTCTGAACCTTTCAGATCCGTGTGTGCTTCACAAATCTCTATGTCATCTCCTAGATGCAGCTACCACGCTCTATTTGGACCTATTCCAAATAACTGTTCTACTTGGAGCTATTATAAATTATTGCTCCATTATATGTATCCGGTCTCTCTACTCAGAGCTATCCGGATAGGTGTCAAGCTTGCATCGACATAACCCTTTACGACGAACTCTTTTACCACCTCCATAATCGAGAAAAATTCCTTAGTCCACTAGTTACTAAGGATAACTTTGACCGCTGTCCTGTGAGCCATTCTTGGATCACTCTTGTACCCCTTGACTGACTCAAGGCACACTTCAGGTGCGGTACACAGCATAGCATACTGAAGAGCCTACGTCTTAAGCATAGGGGACGACCTTCGTCCTTTCTCTCTATTCTGCCGTGGTCGAGCTTTAAGTCTTAACTTCGTACCTTACAACTCAGGCAAGAACTCCTTCTTTGACTGGTCCATCTTGAACACCTTCAAGATCATGTCAAGGTATGTGCTCATTTGAAAGTATTATTAAGCATTTTGATCTATCCTTATAGATCTTGATGCTCAATGTTCAAGTAGTTTAATCCAGGCTTTCCATTGAAAAACACTTTCAAAATAACCCTATATGCTTTCTAGAAATTCTACATCATCTCTGATCATCAATATGTTAACAACATATACTCATCAGAAATTCTATAGTGCTCCCACTCACTTCTTTGGAAATACAAGTTTCTTATAAACTTTGTATAAATCCAAAATCTTTGATCATCTCATCAAAGCGTACATTCCAACTCCGAGATGCTCACTCCAGTCCTTAGAAGGATTGCTGGAGCTTTGCATACCTTTTAGCATCCTCAGGATTGACAAAACTTTTCTGATTGTATTGCATACAACCTTTCCTTACGAAAACTAGTAAGGAAACTTGTCTTGACATCCATCTGCCAGATTTCATAAATGAAGCTAATGCTAACATGATTCTGACGGACTTAAGCATCGCTACGGATGAGAAAATCTCATCGTAGTCAACTCCTTGAACTTGTGAAAAACTCTTCGCCACAAGTCGAGCTTCATGGATGGTGACATTTCCATCCACGTCCGCCTTCTTCTTAAAAGATCCATTTATCTCAATGGATTGCCGATCATCGGGCAAGTCCATCAAAGTCCATGCTTTGTTCTGATATATGGATACTATCTCGGATTTCATGGCTTCTAACCATTTGTCGGAATTCGGGCCCACCATCGCTTCTCCATAGCTCGTAGGGTCATTGTTGTCTAGCAACATGACCTTCAAGACAGGATCACCTTACCACTCCGAAGTAGTACGTGTCCTTGTCGTCCTACGAGGTTTGGTAGTGACTTGATCCGAAGTTTCATGATCAATATCATAAGCTTCCACTTCAATTGGTGTAGGTGCCACAGGAACAACTTCCTGTGCCCTGCCACACACTAGTTGAAGAGACGGTTCAATAACCTCATCAAGTCTCCACCATCCTCCCACTCAATTCTTTCGAGAGAAACTTTTCCTCGAGAAAGGACCCGATTCTAGAAACAATCCATATTGCTTTCGGATCTGAATTAGGA
>NW_021289126.1:0-980 GCF_002162155.2 Triticum dicoccoides
GGTGCTTGTAGGACATAATCTTTCTTGGCAGCTATGAGGATGATCCTCAGGTTCCGGACCCAGTCCGTATAGTTGCTGCCATCGTCTTTCAGCTTAGTTTTCTCTAGGAACGCGTTGAAGTTGAGGACTACGTTGGCCATTTGATCTACAAGACATATTGCAAAGTTTTTAGACTAAGTTCATGATAATTAAGTTCAACTAATCAAATTATTAGTGAACTCCCACTTAGATTAGACATCCCTCTAGTCATCTAAGTATTACATGATCCGAGTTAAACTAGACCGTGTCCGATCATCACGTGAGACGGACTAGTCAACATCGGTGAACATCTTCATGTTGATCGTATCTTCTATACGACTCATGCTCGACCTTTCGGTCTTCTGTGTTCCGAGGCCATGTCTGTACATGCTAGGCTCGTCAAGTCAACCTAAGTGTTTGCATGTGTAAATCTGTCTTACACTCGTTGTATGTGAACGTCTGAATAAAACACCCGATCATCACGTGGTGTTTTGAAACAGCGAACTGTCGCAACGGTGCACAGTTAGGGGGAACACTTCTTGAAATTTATTGTGAGGGATCATCTTATTTACTACCGTCGTTCTAAGTAAACAAGATGCAAAACATGATAAACATCACATGCAATCAAATAATAAACGTGACATGATATGGCCAATATCACACAGCTCCTTTGATCTCCATCTTGGGGCTCCATGATCATCTTGTCACCGGCTTGACACCATGATCTCCATCATCATGATCTCCATCATCGTGTCTCCATGAAGTTGCTCGCCAACTATTACTTCTACTACTATGGCTAACGCGTTTAGCAATAAAGTAAAGTAATTTACATGGCGTTTCTTGATGACACGCAGGTCATATAAAAGAATAAAGACAACTCCTATGGCTCCTGCCGGTTGTCATACTCATCGACATGCAAGTCGTGAATCCTATTACAATAGCATGAACATCTCATACATCAT
>NW_021289127.1:0-1902 GCF_002162155.2 Triticum dicoccoides
ATCATGCCTTGACCATATCACATCACAACATGCCCTGCAAAAACAAGTTAGACGTCCTCTACTTTGTTGTTGCATGTTTTACGTGGCTGCTACGGGCTTAAGTAAGAACCAATCTCACCTACGCATCAAAACCACAACGATAGTTTGTCAAATAGACTCCGTTTTAACCTTCGCAAGGACCGGGCGTAGCCATACTTGGTTCAACTAAAGTTGGAGAGGCAGTCGCCCGCAAGCCATCTCTGTGCAAAGCACGTCGAGGGAACCGGTCTCGCGTAAGCGTACGCGTAAGGTTGGTCCGGGTCGTCTCGTCCAACAATACCGTTGAACCAAAATATGACATGCTGGTAGGCAGTATGACTTGTATCGTCCACAACTCACTTGTGTTCTACTCGTGCATATAACATCAACATCATTAACCTAGGCTCGGATGCCACTGTTGGGTTTCGTAGTAATTTCAAAAATTTTCCTACGCGCACACAGGATCATGTGATGCATAGCAACGAGAGGAGAGTGTTGTCTACGTACCCAACGCAGACCGACTGCGGAAGCAATGACACGACGTAGAGGAAGTAGTCGTACGTCTTCACGATCCAACCGATCAAGCACCGAAACTACGGCACCTCCGAGTTCGAGCACACGTTCAGCTCGATGACGATCCCCGGACTCCGATCCAGCAAAGTGTCGGGGAAGAGTTTCGTCAGCACGACGGCGTGGTGACGATCTTGATGAACTGCAGCAGCAGGGCTTCGCCTAAACTCCGCTACAGTATTATCAAGGAATATGGTGGCAGGGGGCACCACACACGGCTAAGGAATCGATCACGTGGATCAACTTGTGTCAACTTGTGTGTTTAGAGGTGCCCCTGCCTCCGTATATAAAGGAGCCAAGGGGGGAGGGTGCGCCGGCCAAGAGGGAGAGGCGCAGGAGGAGTCCTACTCCTACCGGGAGTAGGACTCCCCCCCCCAATCCTATTCCAACTAGGATTCCCAAGGGGGAAAGAGGGAGAAGGGTGGCCGGCCACCTCTCCTAGTCCTAATAGGACTAGGGGAAGGGGGGAGGCGCGCAGCCCTGGTGGGCAGCCCTTTCACCTTTCCACTAAGGCCCATGAAGGCCCATATGGTTCCCGGGGGGTTCCGGTAACCTCCCGGTAACCCGGTAAAATCCTGATTTCACCCGGAACACTTCCGATGTCCAAACATAGGCTTCCAATATATCAATCTTTACGTCTCGACCATTTCGAGACTCCTCGTCATGTCCGTGATCACATCCGGGACTCCGAACAACCTTCGGTACATCAAAATGCATAAACTCATAATATAACTGTCATCGTAACCTTAAGCGTGCGGACCCTACGGGTTCGAGAACAATGTAGACATGACCGAGACATGTCTCTGGTCAATAACCAATAGCGGGACCTGGATGCCCATATTGGCTCCTATATATTCTACGAAGATCTTTATCGGTCAGACTGCATAACAACATACGTTGTTCCCTTTGTCATCGGTATGTTACTTGCCCGAGATTCGATCGTCGGTATCCAATACCTAGTTCAATCTCGTTAACGGCAAGTCTCTTTACTCGTTCCGTAATACATCATCTCACAACTAACATATTAGTTGTAATGCTTGCAAGGCTTATGTGATGTGTATTACCGAGAGGGCCCAGAGATACCTCTCCGACAATCGGAGTGACAAATCCTAATCTCGAAATACGCCAACCCAACATCGACCATTGGAGACACCTGTAGTACTCCTTTATAATCACCCATTTACGTTGTGACGTTTGGTAGTACCCAAAGTGTTCCTCCGGTAAACGGGAGTTGCATAATCTCATAGTCGTAGGAACATGTATAAGTCATGAAGAAAGCAATAGCAACATACTAAACGATCAGGTGCTAAGCTA
>NW_021289128.1:0-1792 GCF_002162155.2 Triticum dicoccoides
GTGGCGGCTCAGCGCGACAATCATGGAGGCGCGTGTCATGGAGCCGCAGCGGCCTCGGCGGACCTACGCGGTGGCGCGGCGTGGCGGCATGGAGGTGTTGCGCTGCGGTTGAGGCCGCGGCGGTGCAGGGCAATAAGACGCGGCGGCGAGCTGGGCGCGACCGGTGCGTGTTATGGGTGCGCACTGGACGCGTCGGCCACGTCGGGACCGCGGGCGCGCATACGAGCATGCGGTTGACGTTGGGAGGAGGCGTATGTCGCCGTGGTGCTCGAGTCCGTGCTTGAGTTCGGCTACATCCTTCCGGCGTTTGTCACTGGCGGCTGCCATGGCGGACGCGGAGGAGGCACGCGGTGAGCGTCTGGTGCTGTCGGGTTTGTCGGGCGTGTCGGATGCGCGCGGGACGTGCGGGATGCACTAGTGCGATCGGGCTCGTCGGGCGCGACGGATGCGCGCGGGACGTGCGGGGTGCAGAGGGACGCCAGGCGTGTGTCGACGGCGAAAAAGGAGCTCGGCGTATGTCGCCGGGGTTGTGACAGAGCACGGTGCGACCGGCGTCGATGCGCCGGGTCAGGTCCGTGGGCTGTGTCACGACCGTGACGACAACGGGAACTGCAACAACTCTGACGACGACGAGGTTGTGGCTTAAGAGGAGAATGTTAGCAATAAGCCACGCCACGGTGGTGACCAACATGTGTGTAGGTCGAGTCGGGACGCCGGTGCGTGGCCGCGTCCATAGCCGTGGTCAGTTAGCCCGGTTGAGTGTGTTGCAGAGCAGCGGCTCACGTTCACTGGAGACCAAGTTACTCGCGTGCATGGGTTGCTTGTTTCGTTGTGATATGGTTAGTCCAGATAAGGTAGAGTCAAGATTAGTTAGTGCATGTGTGGGCATGAGTTAGCTGGTTAGTGGCCGGCGTGGGTGCGTATCGTGGAGTTAGTGGCCGGGTGTGCCGGCCTGGGCGTGTGTGTGCACGGGTATAAAGCTCCCCTCTGTGTACTCTTATATGGAGAGCCGTGTGTAGCCATGTAGCCACTGTAAAGAGGAAAAGGTTTGGGGCGTTCGTGCGCCCGTGCCGGTGTTCGTGCGCCAACCGGAAAATCTTGTGTCCGTGTTCTTCTTCTTTCACCTCCATTCGAGTAAAAGAAGAGGTAACTAGAGGGCTGCGGTTCCAACACAGATCATATATTTTACTACTATTATGCACCAACTAATAAAATAGTAGCACAAACGTGATCGAATTACTGGACTGGTGTGTATCAATCTATGCGCGCACTACGTACCATGGAGAGTATTGTGCGAGCGTCATCGACGTACGCAGCCGCCGGGTGCCCTTTGGTGGTCTCCATTGCTGAATTGCCGGCGCCGGTGACCCTCCTCGGCAGCTTGTATCCATACTTTGGATAGTAGGATATTATCTTCGTCATACTTTGGTGCGTACGTAGATCTCTGGATTGACGGGAACTGGAGGGAGGTTGTTATTGTTGTTTGTACGGAAGTAGGTTGTTGCTTCCCGCAATAGAAAAGAAGGGAAGGTTGTTGCGGGGCCTGGTTGTTTGTCCTTGTATGTAATTCTTGCGGACACGTTTTTTTAGGGCGCTGATCTGCGCCGGTGCGCCGGCTCAACTGTTCGGCCGGTTCAGCACCAACCGTCCGATGCGCGAGCCCTAGCCGCACGATGCAGCGAGCGCTGCCATCTGATCCGGGGCCGTTGTCTTCCTCCTATCCCCTTGCTTCCGCGGCAGCGTGAGCGCCGCCCTCGGGCCTAGGAGTTCTCCCGGCCGCCGGCTCCACTTC
>NW_021289129.1:0-2295 GCF_002162155.2 Triticum dicoccoides
GCGTGAGGCCGCAAAGTGATATGAGGTGTTACATGCTAGATCGATGTGGCATTGAGTCGGGGTCCTGACAGCGTTGGTATCAGAGCTTGACTGCCTGTAGGATTACCAAGCCAAACTGGTCGAAGTTGAGTTTAGAAAATTCTTTAGTTATATAAGGGAATTGATTGTGGGATGGAACGTAAGGCTCTTTTTACTCCTTATACCTCATGCCTTTTCTGATCTGAGTTATCTTATCTTTCCTGCGGGGATTAAGAACTAGGCTATCCCTTCTTTCTATTAGGATCACGTGTTACTAATCCGTAGACTTATAAGATTGTTGGATTAAGCTTGAGTTCAGTTTCTACTACTTCCGTATGTTAATTGTTGATCTCGGAACCTTGATATTGTGCTTCTGAGTGGTTATGCCACCATTTTTGTGATTGTCTCAAATCTTTTTGAGCAATTATAGCCGTTATGCTGTCCGAGTCATCCCAGGTTTCTAAATAGTCCGATGCATTTGCAAATCCCTTCCTTCTGTTTCCGATGTTCCCATGGGCCAGATTAACCACACTAATCGGTGTGTTGAGGTAATTATTGCCTCGACATATATGTTGGAATTATTATTATGACCCTAGGTGTCTTAGGGGATCATCTAGTAATTTAGCCATGATTTGTGTTCCCAGTGTGATGATCCTGGCCATCATTATCGAAAGCATTCCGTGATGCTACTTAGTAGTAGGTATTCTATTCCTGGGCTCTTGAACCCGAGATTCACTCTACCTACTTCATGTTGATAGTGTTTGCTAGTTCCTTCAGGATATTAGTAACCTTCGCGATAGTCCTTGAAGTCCGTGGTATATCGTTCTTCCAAATACCATGAACCATTATGGTAGAAGTTTGTTGGATCAAAAGATCACAACAGGCCCTCTATGAGTTCTCCATGCTATATTGTGACTCTGCCAGCTCAACCTTTCTGCATGGGTTATCCGGAAGAATTATGTTGAACTTTGTTCGGCATACCAACCCATGTATCCACAACTCAGAAAGTTATATGTTCCTTGAGTTGTCCCTCTTTAGTTGTCTTCTGACCCTCGTCTATCAATTGATAGTCAAGAGTATGCGTGCGTTCGTTCATCGATGCCTATGACTCTTGTGGTCTGTCAAGCCATTCTATTCCGGAATGACTAGGAGAAACAAACTCCAGTACCTCTTCCATATCTAGGATTGGGTCAAAGTAGTTGTATTCCGCAGATCAAATGCCAATCCAGCTTTTGGTTCTGCTCTACCTTGGAGTATTACATATTTTATATCGAGATTGTTATAGGAATTGCACACCATCCCATGAACTCTTGGTACAGTGATACTTCTTGCCATCACTGTTCATTCCTCGGCCCTCATGTTGATGCAACCGGAATGCCGACAGGTGAATCATGATGTGTGAAATCAATACGCCTAGCTACCTCGTTGCTGGGTAGTTAAAGGACAATAATTTCATTCTTAGTGTGTTGGTTATTGAATCATCATTCTAAGATTGATCGTGCTACCTAGTCCATTCTCCTGGTTCACTCCTCGATCGATGAGTTAGGATTATTTCAAATCCTTGCCCTACTGATCATATCGTCTTGCCCTGGAAAGCAAGATTGTTCTCAAGCTTAGTAACATACCGGTGGTTTGTGATTTTCCGAAGATCTTCTCGGAAGTATTACCAGGTTGTCACCTGACCGCTGTGTTGAGCTTGTGATCAAGTTGGGTTCTTGTGAACCACCCTCTCTCCAAGATCGGTGTTAGATATCCCTGAGCTAGTTGGTTAAGCTGGACAACAACTTGGAGAGTTGGAAGATAAAAGCTTGCCTGACTTAGTTCGTTCCAAAGGGATATTCTTGTGTAGTGTGTGTTGAAGAAAGATGATATCTTCATCGATTGGTCCTTGTGATCAGTTGCTGGACCTATTGTCTTATCAATCCTTTGATTTGAGTGTGGGCTATCGTCAAATCAAGTCGGAACCAACGATGTTCGTAATGTTGTCTTACTCGTGGTTGATCCCTCGAGCATACACCATTATATCCTTTGGGTCTGACCAATGCTATCACCGTGTTCACTTAACTATGGAATTCCTTTTAAAAGGAAACCTAGATGAATTGTTGTTAAGCCCATTGACAACATCCTTGTCTTCTCCATAATTTTGCTGAACATTAAGCTAGTGTTGGAAACTTTTGAAAGCATTTGTTCATGCTAGCTCATGAAGCATATGTTTGGATGAAGGTAGTGACTTCCTTTAATTCATGTGCATCTGATGCAAGTTGCCGCCGTGGATTC
>NW_021289130.1:0-1758 GCF_002162155.2 Triticum dicoccoides
CCTAAGCACCGCTACAATATGACCGAGGTGTAATATCGTGGAGGGGGGCACCGCACACGGCTAAGGAACGATCAATGATCAACTTGTGTGTTCTAGGGTGCCCCCCTACCCCCGTATATAAAGGAGGGAGGGAGGAGGTGGCCGGCCCTAGGGGGGGCGCGCCATGAGGAGGGGGAAACCTACTCCAAGTAGGTTTCCCTCTCTTTTCCTTATCTTATTTGGAGGGGGAAGGAAAGAGTACTAGTATTAGGAAGTAGTACTAGTAGTAGTAATAGGAAGAGGGGGAAGGAGAAAGGAAAGGGGGGGGCGGCCCCCCTCCCCAATTCGGATTGGGCTTGGGGGGCGCGCCCCCTTCCCTTGCTCCTTCTCTCTTTCTCCTACATGGGCCCAATAAGGCCCATATACCTCCCGGGGGGTTCCGGTAACCTCCCGGGGCTCCAAACTTCTCCGGAACCTTTCCGGTGTCCAAATATATCCGTCCAATATATCAATCTTTATGTCTCGACCATTTCGAGACTGCTCGTCATGTCCGTAATCATATCCGGGACTCCGAACAACCTTCGGTACATCAAAATACATAAACTCATAATATAACTGTCATCGAAACCTTAAGCGTGCGGACCCTACGGTTCGAGAACGATGTAGACATGACCGAGACACGTCTCCGGTCAATAACCAATAGCGGGACCTGGATGCCCATATTGGCTCCTACATATTCTACGAAGATCTTTATCGGTCATACCGCATAACAACATACGTTGTTCCCTTTGTCATTGGTATGTTACTTGCCCGAGATTCGATTGTCGGTATCCAATACCTAGTTCAATCTCGTTACCGGCAAGTCTCTTTACTCGTTCCGTAATACATCATCTCACAACTAACATATTAGTTGCAGTGCTTGCAAGGCTTATGTGATGTGCATTACCGAGAGGGCCCAGAGATACCTCTCCGACAATCGGAGTGACAAATCCTAATCTCGAAATACGCCAACCCAACATCTACCTTTGGTGACACCTGTAATGCTCCTTTATAATCACCCAGTTACGTTGTGACGTTTGGTAGCACCCAAAGTGTTCCTCCGGTAAACGGGAGTTGCATAATCTCATAGTTATAGGAACATGTATAAGTCATGAAGAAAGCAATAGCAACATACTAAACGATCGGGTACTAAGCTAATGGAATGGGTCATGTCAATCAGATCATTCAACTAATGATGTGACCTCGTTAATCAAATAACAACTCATTGTTCATGGTCAGGAAACATAACCATCTTTGATTAACGAGCTAGTCAAGTAGAGGCATACTAGTGACACTTTGTTTGTCTATGTATTCACACATGTATTATGTTTCCGGTTAATACAATTCTAGCATGAATAATAAACATTTATCATGATTATAAGGAAATAATAACTTTATTATTGCCTCTAGGGCATATTTCCTTCAGTCTCCCACTTGCACTAGAGTCAATAATCTAGATCACCATGTGATTAACATCGATAGTTCACATCATCATGTGATTAACACCCATAGTTCACATCGCCATGTGACCAACACCCAAAGGGTTTACTAGATTCGGTAATCTAGTTCACATCGCTATGCGATTAACACCCAAAGAATAATAAACATTTATTATGATTATAAGGAAATAATAACTTTATTATTGCCTCTAGGGCATATTTCCTTCAGGGTGATGGCGGATTGAACAACACACAATCGAATAAAAAATCTACTACCTTTTCGTGTTCATCTATCTTACCC
>NW_021289131.1:0-680 GCF_002162155.2 Triticum dicoccoides
CCGGGACTAAAGGGGGGCAATGGTCACGGTTGGTGCCACGAACCGTGACCAATGCCCCCTTTAGTCCCGGTTGGCGCCACCAACCGGGACCAATGGCCTTGTGCTGCATCACTAGCTGAAGTTTAGTCCCACATCGCTAGCTGATGGGCGCCGGCACTTATTTATAAGTGCTGTTGTGCCTCCCCATTCGAGCTCCTCTCTAATGCAGGCTTTCGGGCCTAAACTTTTTACTTCCTGTGGGCCTATTGGGCCTCTGCGGGCCTGAATCCTGGCCCATGTAGGGTTTCTAGTCGTATTCAGGCCGTGGAGGCCCAGTAGGTGGCATTTTTTTTGGTTTTTTCTTTTTTATTTCTACATTTTTTTGGTTTTTTATTTTTTTATTTCTACTTAAAACTAAATACTTACAGTTTTTTAGTGATTTCTTTTTGCTTTTAGGTCACAAAAATTATAAACTTTCTGTTAGTGCCATTAGTTTTAAATTTTGAATAGTTTAAATTTGAATTTTTAAAAATTTGTGTGAATCACTAGTTTATGAATAACTTTACTATAAAAATAAAAAAAAATTCTATTTATTTTTTATTTATACTTACAACTAAATACTTATAGTTTTTTAGTGATTTCTTTTTTATTTTAGGTCACAAAAATTATAAACTTTCTGTTAGTGCCATTAGTTTTAAAAT
>NW_021289132.1:0-1236 GCF_002162155.2 Triticum dicoccoides
ACTCGCATAATGGTCATCATAGAGTAGGCGGCATCCTGCACAGCCATCTCGATAGTAACCCCGAGTCCATAGGAGCAGTGAAGAGGCTCAGTGGATCCAGGATAAGAAGGAAATATCCTGACAGTGCAGAGATACTGGCTTTGATTAAAATCTCGGAATTGCTCTTCGACCGTGTACTCAGGATACCAGCGGTATCCAGCCTCAATCATTACCCTGACCAACTTAGCAGTATGGCCGGGTACATCTAGGCATCGAGTCAGGCGAACCACTTGATTGAGGTCGCGAGTGGCCATCTGAAAGCACAATTATAATGCAAAGGCATTAGAATTTCTAGCAAAATTTCGGCAGCATAACAGCTGTAAATGCTCAAAAAGGATATTGAGACATTTGACAAAGGATTTCGTACACACTCAACATCATCATATCAAGTCTTGAAACCATTCCTACAACATAATGTGGTAGTAGAACTGGACTAGGCTTGTAACCATCAAACTTATAAGGTACTACTGATTAGTAACACGTGATCCTGATAGAGAGAACAGATCCTAATTCCTTAACCCCCGGTGGAAGAATGGACTGACTCAGATCAGAATGTCATAAGATAAAGGAGTAAAAAGAGCCTTACGTTCCAACCCACAAACAATTCCCCTACATATAACTAAAGAATTTCTAGACTCAACATCGACCAGTTTGGCTTGGAGAACCTACAGGCAGTCCGGCTCTGATGCCAACGCTGTCAGGACCCCGACTCGATGTCACATCGATCTAGCAGGTAACACCTCATATCACTTTGCGGCCTCACGCACGGTATCCCCACGGGTGTCGTCTTACCTTTTCCCCGGGACCGTTTGCGCCTTTTGGCTCACGTATATGATAGTGTCGCTAGCATCCACATGATAAAGAGCCCGGGCTGACATGACTAGTCGTAAACCCAAAGTGGCACAGACTTACAGGGACAGGCATCCATGACCCAGCTTCGAACGTGTCGGTCATCAGCAAGTGGGTCCGGGCTGTAGCACTGGGCTAGCAGGACTCCGGTAAACCGGGCTGTAGCGGGCTAACAGGACTCCGGTACTCAAAGCGTGACATTTCCCCGAAGGGACAGACACAGGAACGAAGAAGGACACATGCCGGCCAGCCTAAGTGTTCCAGAGCAGTAGCAAGCTACCATGGCTCAGCGGTAACACTAGGAGACATTTCCCGGTAAGAGAGGCTACTAAAGATAAACAACTAGAT
>NW_021289133.1:0-646 GCF_002162155.2 Triticum dicoccoides
CAAAAGGGTCCAAGAAAATGCTCATGTTGATCTCTGAAAATATTGGACAGAGATAAAAATCAAACCAATATTTTTAGTGGCTCATGGACATTTATTTTGGGCATTTGGAATTAATGCATAAATATTTGCTTTGGAAATATATTTCTATATATATAAATATATGTCCAAATATTATGCCAATTATAAAGGAGCTCTGGAATAATATATCTAGCCCCTGAAAAAATTTGGCATAAGTTAAATAAATGATTTAATATATTATTTAAATTAAAACAAATGTCAGAAATTAGAAAACAGAAAAATAAATAAAGGGAGAAACTTACCTGGGCTCCTCCCTGTGCAGCCCAGCCAGCTGGCCGGCCCAGCCAGCAGGCGGCCCAGCCCGCCTCCCTCCTCTGTCGTCTTCGTCCCGACAGAGGGAGGGGAGTGTGGCCGGCGCGCACGCGCGCCACCGCGCCACGCCACCTCTCTCCCTGCCTGCCTGCCCTCCCCTCCTCGCCTCGATGCCCCTGGACGACGCCACGCCTCCCCCCCTGCTCTCTCTCACTCTCCCCCGGCTCTTCCCTCCTCTCCCTCGCTCTCTCTCTCACGGCCGAACACCACCGTCGCCGCCGTTCGCCTTAGCAGCCGACTCCGGCCACCCCTCGCT
>NW_021289134.1:0-1063 GCF_002162155.2 Triticum dicoccoides
GAGGGGTGGCCGGAGTCGGCTGCTATGGCGAACGGCGGCGACGGTGGTGTTCGGCCGTGTGAGAGAGAGAGCGAGGGAGAGGAGGGGAGAGCCGAGGGCGAGTGAGAGAGAGCAGGGGGGGAGGCGTGGCGTCGTCCAGGGCATCGAGGCGAGGAGGGGAGGGCAGGCAGGCAGGGAGAGAGGTGGCGTGGCGCGGTGGCGCGCGCGCGCGCCGGCCACACTCCCCTCCCTCTGTCGGGACGAAGACGACAGAGGAGGGAGGCGGGCTGGGCCGCCTGCTGGCTGGGCCGGCCAGCTGGCTGGGCTGCACAGGGAGGAGCCCAGGTAAGTTTCTCCCTTTATTTATTTTTCTGTTTTCTAATTTCTGACATTTGTTTTAATTTAAATAATATATTAACTCATTTATTTAACTTATGCCAAATTTTTTCAGGGGCTAGATATATTATTCCAGAGCTCCTTTATAATTGGCATAATATTTGGACATATATTTATATATATAGAAATATATTTCCAAAGCAAATATTTATGCATTAATTCCAAATGCCCAAAATAAATGTCCATGAGCCACTGAAAATATTGGTTTGATTTTTATCTCTGTCCAATATTTTCAGAGATCAGCATGAGCATTTTCTTGGACCCTTTTGGAGAAATTTTTATTTGGGTCATTTTCAAAATGATTCTGAGGGTTTCACAGATCCCCATTTCAAGTTTCTGATGAAGAGTAAACATGATGCAACACTCTAATGCATGACTAGCTAGGGTGTGACAACTCACCCCCACTCAAAAGAATCTCGTCCCGAGATTTGGGTTCCTCCGGAAAGAAGGCGGGGTACTCGAGTCGAAGACGATCCTCCCTTTCCCAAGTTGCTTCATCCTCAGAATGGTGCGACCATTGAACCTTGAGAAACTTGATATTATGACGTCGAGTGGTACGCTCGGCCCGATCGAGGATACGAATGGGGTACTCTCGGTATGTAAGATTATCTTGGAGATCAAGCGTTTCGTAGTCTACTCCACGGATAGGATCCGAGAAGCAACGCCTGAGTTGAGAAACGTGGAAGAC
>NW_021289135.1:5000-6676 GCF_002162155.2 Triticum dicoccoides
AAAACTGGGCAAAACCACGTACGTGGCACACGCCGCGTACACGGACCCTTACACGGACCCGTGAACGGGCTGTACGTGGACACGGGAAAGAAGTGTCCGACGGCCATCGTGGACGGAAGTTGACGCGCGCCATGGAAAACTGGGCAAAACCACGTACGTGGCACACGCCGCGTACACGGACCCTTACACGGACCCGTGAACGGGCTGTACGTGGACACGGGAAAAAAGTGCCCGACGGCCGTCGTGAACGGAAGTTGACGCGCGCCATGGAAAACTGGGCAAAACCATGTACGTGGCACACGCCGCGTACACGGACCCGTACACGGACCCGTGAACGGGTATGAGAGGTCCGGGAAAAAATGGCCCATACACCATGCGAACCGGCTCAAAACCAGCTAATGATGGTCAACAAACGGTGCCATGGCAGCGAAAACATGTCTCATGGCAAAAAAACACTGCCACGGCAACGTTTCAAAAACAGTGTACCCCTCCTTCACAAACTAAGGGCAGGGGTCCCAATGGGGGCTAAAACCCTCGGGTATAGTAGGGAGGAGGGGTCCTTCCTGGTGGGCGTACGGAACACGGGTGATTTTTCTTAGGGAAAACACCCGTGTTCACGTACGCCCATCCTTTCCCAACGTTGCCTCGGATGTCCTGTCGTTATGCCATCACAAAGGTGTTGGCCCGGTCCCGTGTACGTCTCGTGAGAAATTCTGACCCAACAGCCGAAGGTGGCTCGGGAAACAGGAAAGTACCCCGTTGCGTGCACGATCCGACCGACGGTAAACAGTCGCAACGATGTCCCTCCAATGTCGCCTTCGGAAAAACGTTGCCCCTCGGTGGCAACGTCATCGCTGTCCCGGTCCCCTGTACGTCTCAAGTGAAATTCTGACCCAACAGCCGAATGCGGCTCGGGAAACAGGAAAGTAGCCCGTTTCGTGCACGATAAGACCGTCCGACAACGTTGCACCGATGTCCCGATAAAGTTGCCTTTGGAAAATCGTTGCATCCGTATCTTTATTGCTGCTGGTGTGACACGCGTGATTTGGCCTTGCAGGACGCCTTCGTGCAAGTGATCCTCCCGTGCTATGCACGGGCGGAGGCTTGGTTTGTTTGACCGCTTGTTGGCTACTAAGCGCATGAGTAGCTTTGGACCCGTGTCTGCCGGTAGATCCCCCGTTGTACTGCGGCCGACTACCGGCGCCGTGTCCCATCCCTCGTGTGGCTTTTACTCGCTGGATTAATAGTGCTTGCGTGCTAGTACCCGACCTACGGGAAGTGGTGCTTCGGATAATTGTTGCCTCGCGGCGGACGCCCATTGGGTGTGCCGCTGCGGCCAAATAGCGCTTGCGGCGTTGCCTCGTGGGGCTGGCACATTACGTGCCCGTTGCTATCAAGGCAACCTCGCTCCTGCTTTTGGTCTCGGATGCTGCTCACGATAAAGGGTCGTGGCCCTTTCGGTTGCCTCGACCCGACCCAAAGCTCTCCGAACTGAGAACAACCGGAACAGGAGTTGCCTCTACCTCTCCACAGTTACGTGGTAGGATACGCAACTCTCTGCGCCGATCCTCAAGGACGATGAGCTGTGCCGCTCAAGAGCGACAACCGGCCCGGCTGTTGCCTTTGAGTTTCCACGAAAGTGGAAGCGCAGAACGATGGCCGTGCTGGTAGTCACC
>NW_021289136.1:0-1582 GCF_002162155.2 Triticum dicoccoides
CCATAATTTATTACCTTTTTTACATTTGTTTATGATTTGTTATAAGTTGAATCAATTCTACAATATGCCTCGAACTAAAATTTGAACAAAAAGGAGACAATTGCATGATTAATTTTATCCCAGATTTTTAAAAGATTGACATGTGATTTTATAACAATAAATTTTGATTATTTTACATACCTACTCGTTTGTGTGAATAATATTGCTAGATACAATTGAAACAACTAGTGTTGACCATTGTATGGCATATGTTATATTGATTCAAAATAGGGTTGAGATTCAGTGGCAACTAGATACCAAGAAGTACAAGTGTTTAATATAAAATGCGGGATTTGGTGGTCGCCACCTCTCGTTCGTGGTTGATTTGCGGTACAAAGTGGTATATTTTATCTCCGCTCTACAAATATGTTATATACTAACAAAACAAGTATAATATGGAGGACGGCGATTCAATGCGCGGGCATGTGGCTGGTATCGTGTGCGTTTGATCCGGTGTGGGGATTTGGAAAAATGCTGACGTGGGACAGGTTTTAGCAGTTGAAAAATCGCGTATACATGAGGAGTCGTAGGAACAGTGATATCTGGCGGGACCAAACCGTAGGTGGCAGGCGAGATTAATGGGGTGGGCGGAGAGAGGCGTCGAGTCCGAAGTTATAGGCTGTGGCTCAGGAATGTGAGGAAAATCATTGGCATGGGGACGGAATGTGCACCTGATAGGGTCGGGGGTTGTCGAACTTAATCAAAACGTGGTTTTCCCGTGTGTCCCGTGCACACCACTAAAGCTACATAAGTTGTTCTTCAAAAAAAAAAAACTATATAAGTTGTTCGTTTCGGTTCTTCTTAGACGAGCTGGGTTTATTTTTTTGCAAAAAGATCAGATTTATTATAAAGATTCCCCACAAAACCGCCTGATTGTGCGACGCTGCCGATGTCATTTGCTGCTAGCAATGGGGGTGATTATGGGTGTGTTGCTGAAACACCTACCCACCCGAAGTGCGGAAGGTTCGATCGTGTGTGTGCGTGTGGAAGGACCATTCAAAGATGCTCCGTTAAATTTAGATGAGATGATTCCAGTAATACACTACCATGTTGTTCCATCGGCGTCCTCCTCAGATGCACCAAACGATCATCGACGTCCTCCTCCGGGGAGGATCGCCTGGAGCAATTAAACTAATAAGTTGGAACTGTCGGGGTCTCTTGGGAACCCCGACCGTTCTTTTGCTTCTGGACATCCAGAGGTGACATAATCCAGATGCGTTTTTTCTGTCTGAAACGCATTTGGATGAGGATAGGGCAGCTTGAGAAGGAAAACGAGGATGGATTACAAAATCGTTGCGCCAAGCCTTGATGGAAGGAAAGGTGGTTTGCTTTTAGTCTGGAAGAAGGAGGTGAGGATCTACTCCCAGACTACCACTTTTAGTGTCATCAATGTGATGGTGGAGGAATCAAATGGAAGAGAATGAAGGCTTTAGGGATTGTATGGGGAGCCGAGTTGGGATCATACGTACCAGCTAATACTTGCATGCTCAATCTAATCTCCTGTGGGTGGTCATTGGTGAATTTAATGAGATTCTATTCTCGT
>NW_021289137.1:0-1570 GCF_002162155.2 Triticum dicoccoides
AGGTAAAACTCAAAACAATATTTTTGGTATCTCAGAGTTAATTATTTTGGGCCTTTGAATTAAATAAATAGCTATTTGCATTGGATATATATTTGATATATAAATAATATATGTCCAATAATTACTGGAACATTTTATGTGGTTTGGTATATTTTAGTTCTAGCCACATAATTATTTTCAGGATTTTATAAAATGGTTTAGTATTTTTTTCCTAAACCAAAACAAAACAGAACAAAAATAGAAAACAGTAAATAAAAGCAGAGGAGAGAAATCTCACCTGGACCTACCTGGCAGCCCACCTAGCTGGCCCAGCTGGTGGCCTAGCCCACCAAGGCCCATGCCAGTCATCCTCTACCTCTGCCAGTAGGCAGAGGAGGGAGACAGCGCACGCGCGCGCCGTGGCGACACGCCACCTCCCTGCCTGCCTGCATCCCACGCCACCGCGGCGCCTGAACCGCCTCCCCGGTCTCCCCTCGACCCCTGGACACCGCACTCTCCCCTCTTCGCTCCTCTCTCGCCGTTCCCCACCACAGCCGAGCGCGCCCATCGCCGCCGACGCCGTTTACCGGGGCCACAGCCACCCCCTCGCTCCCTCTATGCATCCCTGAGCTCCGCCCTGACCCCGTGGAGCTGCACACGCGACGCACGCGGCCAGAGGAGGCCGCAGTCGACCGGAGCGTCGTCGTCTTCATCTCCGGTGCCCGGAGATCGCCGTCGTCAATTCGCCGTTGCAGAGGCTTCCCCGAGCCCACCGAGCTTCTCTCCCGACCCCTCGTGAGCCCCTGTCCATTTCCCCTCTCTCCCCGTGCCGTCCGCGCCTTCTAACCACCCCGGCTGTCGGAGCCGACAGTTCCTCGCCGCCGGCGATGACGCAGACAGGGCTAGAGCCACCGTAGCTAACCCTCGAGCACGGCAACGTGCTCAGCACCCTTCCAGGAGCCGAGCGCGCCCACCCGTGCGACCTGCCGTGCCCCCTAGCGCCAACCCCGACCTCGCCGTGCTCCGGCCGCCGCCCCGCTCGCCGCCGTCGCCAAATCCGACCTCCCCAGCACGAACAGATGCCACGATTCGATGCGCACACACACCAGCTACACGTAGAGCCCCTCAGTCTCCGATTTGGTCGCCGGAGGAGGAATTCCGACCCCCTCCGCCGTCTCTGGCTCCGCCGGAGACGAGCCGCGGGTCAACTCCGGCGGGTTGACCCGGGGTTTGACCCCCCTGACGTGTGGGCCCAGGCGCCTGCTTGATTAGTGTTAGATTAGTTAGCGCTAATTAACTTAGCTAATTAGATAGGCCACTGACATGCGGGCCCCGCCCGGCTAACTAAGTTAGTTAGGGCTAACTAACTTGGTTAGTTGACTGGGTCACTGACCAGTGGACCCCACTGGTCAGGTTTGACCGGACCAGCCCAGTTGACCCTGCTGACGTCACTGTGACGTGGGGCTGACGCAATAAGTATTTTCTGGTTTTAAAAAATAATCAGGAAATTCCAGAAAATAGCTAAAACTTCAATAAATCATAGAAATTCAACCGTAACTCCAAATTAAATAATTTATATATGAAAAATTAT
>NW_021289138.1:0-1230 GCF_002162155.2 Triticum dicoccoides
TTGCGAACATCGGACATACACGTTTTGATAACTACGTGATAGTTCAGTTAAATGGTTTAAGTAGAGGCACCAAAGACGTTTTCGAAACGTCGCGGAACATATGAGATGTTTCGAGGGCTGAAATTGGGATTTCAGGCTCGTGCCCATGTCAAGAGGTATAAGACCTCCGACGATTATCTTAGCCTGCAAACTAAGGAGAGAAGCTCAATTGTTGAGCTTGTGCTCAGATTGTCTGAGTGCAACAATCACTTGAATCAAGTGGGAGTTGATCTTCCAGATGAAATAGTGATAGTTCCTCCGAAGTCATTACCACCAAGCTGCTAGAGCTTCGTGATGAACTATAATATATCAAGGACATATATGATGATCCTTGAGGTATTCGCGATGTTTGACACCGCGAAAGTAGAAATCAAGAAGGAGCATCAATTGTTGATGGTTGGTGAAACCACTAGTTTCAAGAAGGGCAAGGGAACAAAGGGATACTTCATGAAACGGCAATTCAGCTGCTGCTCTAGTGAAGAAACCCAAGGTTGAACCCAAACCCGAGACTAAGTGCTTCTGTAATAAGGGGAACAGTCACTAGAGCGGAATTACCCTAGATACTTGGTAGATGAGAAGGCTGGCAAGGTCGATAGAAGTATATTGGATATACATTATGTTAATGTGTACTTTACTAGTACTCCTAGTAGCACGAGGGTATTAGATACCGGTTCGGTTGCTAAGTGTTAGTAACTCGAAATAAAAGCTATGGAATAAAACGGAGACTGGCTAAAGGTGAGCTGACGATATGTGTTGGAAGTGTTTCCAAGTTTGATGTGATCAAACATCGCACGCTCCCTCTACCATCAAGATTAGTATTAAACCTGAATGGTTTATTGAATCTCGATCGTAGTGATACACATTTTCATGCCAAAAGATATAAGATAGTAATGATAGTACCACTTACTTGTGGCACTGCCATATAAGTCATATTGGTATAAAACGCATGAAGAAGCTCCATGTTGATGGATCTTTGACTCACTCGTTTTTGAAAAGTTTGAGACATGCGAACCATGTCTATTGGTGTATATGCATGAAGAAACTCCATGCAAATGGATCGTTCGGACTCACTTGATTTTGAATCACTTGAGATATGCAAATCATACCACATGGGCAAGATGACTGAAAAGCCTCATTTTCAGTAAGATGGAACAAGATAGCAACTTGTTGGAAGTAACACATTTTGATGTG
>NW_021289139.1:0-1002 GCF_002162155.2 Triticum dicoccoides
GAACATCGGAAACAGAAGGAAGGGATTTGCAAATGCATCGGACTATTTAGAAACCTGGGATGACTCGGACAGCATAACGGCTATAATTGCTCAAAAAGATTTGAGACAATCACAAAAATGGTGGCATAACCACTCAGAAGCACAATATCAAGGTTCCGAGATCAACAATTAACATACGGAAGTAGTAGGAACTGAACTGAGACTTAAATCCAACAATCTTATAAGTCTACTGATTAGTAACACGTGATCCTAATAGAAAGAAGAGATAGCCTAGTTCTTAATCCCCGCAGGAAAGATAAGATGACTCAGATCAGAAGGGCATGAGGTATAAGGAGTAAAAAGAGCCTTACGTTCCATCCCACAATCAATTCCCTTATATAACTAAAGAATTTCTAGACTCAACTTCGACCAGTTTGGCTTGGTAATCCTACAGGCAGTCAAGCTCTGATACCAACGCTGTCAATCTAGCTTGGGTAAAGCCCCTTTTGAAGTTCTCTATGGACGACAATGTCGAACACCCCTTAACTGGTCAGAGACCAGGGAAAGACAATTCTTTGGCCCGGATATGATTCAGGAAGCAGAAGAACAAGTTCGTATCGTTCGTGAAAAGTTGAAAACAGCCCAATCTCGTCAAAAGAGTCAATATGACCGAAAACATAAGGCTATGACCTTCGAGGTTGACGAGAAGGCTTATCTTCGGGTCACCCCTCTGAAGGGAACCCATCGTTTCGGTATCAAAGGCAAATTGGCTCCTCGTTATATTGGACCTTTTCGCATTCTTGCCAAACGAGGAGAAGTTGCCTACCAGTTGGAACTACCTCCGCACCTCTCCAGAGTTCACGACGTCTTCCACGTTTCTCAACTCAGGCGTTGCTTCTCGGATCCTATCCGTGAAGTGGACCACGAAACGCTTGATCTCCAGGATAATCTTACATATCGAGAGTACCCCATTCGTATCCTCGATCAGGCCGAGCGTACCACTCGACGCCAGAACATCAAGTT
>NW_021289140.1:0-1451 GCF_002162155.2 Triticum dicoccoides
CCCCAAACTTTTAAGAAACGACAACTTAGGTTTCTCTAAACCATAATTCATACGGTGTCATCTCATCGGAATTACGTGGTGCCCTATTTAAAGTGAATGTGGTTGTCTCTAATGCCTAACCCATGAACGATAGTGGTAATTCGATAAGAGACATCATGGTACACACCATATCCAATAGGGTGCAACTATGATGTTCGGACACACCATCACATTATGGTGTTCCAGGCGGTATTAATTGCGAAACAATTTCCACAATGTCTTAATTGTGCGCCAAAACTCGTAACTCAGATATTCATCTCTATGATCATATCATAGACATTTTATCCTCTTGTCACAATGATCTGCTACTTCACTCTGAAATTACTTGAACCATTCAATAATTCAGACTTGTGTTTCATCAAGTAAATATACTCAACATTTACTCGAATCATCTGTGAAGTAAGAACATAATGATATTCACTGCATGCCTCAGCACTCATTCGACTGCACACATAAAAATGTGTTACTTCCAACAAGTTGCTATCTTGTTCCATCTTACTGAAAATGAGGCTTTTCAGTCATCTTGCCCATGTGGTATGATTTGCATATCTCAAGTGATTCAAAATCAAGTGAGTCCGAACGATCCATTTGCATGGAGTTTCTTCATGCATATACACCAATAGACATGGTTCGCATGTCTCAAACTTTTCAAAAACGAGTGAGTCCAAAGATCCATCAACATGGAGCTTCTTCATGCGTTTTATACCATTGTGACTTACATGGCAGTGCCACAAGTAAGTGGTACTATCATTACTATCTTATATCTTTTGGCATGAAAATGTGTATCACTATGACCGAGATTCAATAAACCATTCCTTTAGGTGCAAGACCATTGAAGGTATTATTCAAAAATAGAGTAACCATTATTCTCCTTAAATGAATAACCGTATTGCGATAGACATAATCCAATCATGTCTATGCTCAACGCAAACACCAATCTCGGTGGTAGAGGGAGCGTGCGAAGCTTGATCATATCAACCTTGGAAACACTTCCAACATATATCGTCAGCTCACCTTTAGCTAGTCTCCGTTTATTCCGTAGCTTTTATTTCGAGTTACTAACACTTAGCAACCGAACCGGTATCCAATACCCTGGTGCTACTAGGAGTACTAGTAAAGTACACATTAACATAATGTATATCCAATATACTTCTATCGACCTTGCCAGCCTTCTCATCTACCAAGTATCTAGGGTAATGCTGCTCCAGTGGTTGTTCCCCTTATTACAGAAGCACTTAGTCTCGGGTTTGGGTTCAACCTTGGGTTTCTTCACTAGAGCAGCAGCTGAATTGCCGTTTCATGAAGTATCCCTTTGTTCCCTTGCCCTTCTTGAAACTAGTGGTTTCACCAACCATCAACAATTGATGCTCCTTCTTGATTTCTACTTTCGCGGTGTCAAACATCATGAATAT
>NW_021289141.1:0-1205 GCF_002162155.2 Triticum dicoccoides
GTTTGGGTTTATGCAGACTTATGGAGAAGCCTGCGTTTACAAGAAAGTGAGTGGGAGCTCTGTAGCATTTCTCATATTATATGTAGATGACATACTCTTGATGGGAAATAATATAGAATTTCTGGACAGCATTAAGGCCTACTTGAATAAGTGTTTTTCAATGAAGGACCTTGGAGAAGCTGCTTATATATTAGGCATCAAGATCTATAGAGATAGATCGAGACGCCTCATAGGTCTTTCACAAAGCACATACCTTGATAAGATTTTGAAGAGGTTCAAAATGGATCAGTCCAAGAAGGGGTTCTTGCCTATGTTACAAGGTGTGAGACTGAGCTCGGCTCAGTCACCGACCACGGCAAAAGATAAAGAAGAGATGAGTGTCATCCCCTATGCTTCAGCCATAGGATCTATTATGCATGCCATGTTGTGTACCAGACCCGATGTAAACCTTGCCATAAGTTTGGTAGCAAGATACCAAAGTAATCCCGGCAAGGAACACTGGACAGCGGTCAAGAATATCCTGAAGTACCTGAAAAGGACGAAGGACATGTTTCTCGTTTATGGAGGAGACGAAGAGCTCGTCATAAAGGGTTACGTCGACGCTAGCTTCGACTCAGATCTGGATGACTCTAAGTCACAAACCGGATACGTGTATATGTTGAATGGTGGAGCAGTAAGCTGGTGCAGCTGCAAGCAGAGCGTCGTGGCGGGATCTACGTGTGAAGCGGAGTACATGGCAGCCTCGGAGGCAGCGCATGAAGCGATTTGGGTTAAGGAGTTCATCACTGACCTAGGAGTCATACCCAATGCGTCGGGGCCGATCAAACTCTTCTGTGACAACACTGGAGCTATTGCCCTCGCGAAGGAGCCCAGGTTTCACAAGAAGACCAGGCACATCAAGCGTCGTTTCAACTCCATCCGTGAAAATGTTCAAGATGGAGACATAGAGATTTGCAAAGTGCACACGGATCTGAATGTCGCAGATCCGCTGACTAAACCTCTCTCGCGTGCAAAACATGATCAACACCAGAACTCTATGGGTGTTCGATTCATCACAATGTAACTAGATTGGTGACTCTAGTGCAAGTGGGAGACTGTTGGAAATATGCCCTAGAGGCAATAATAAAAGTATTATTATATTTCAATGTTCATGATAAATGTCTTTTATTCATGCTATAACTGTATTATCCGGAAATCGTAATACA
>NW_021289142.1:0-1788 GCF_002162155.2 Triticum dicoccoides
GAGGTGGCCAGGGAAGCAGGAGGTGGAGGCGCGGCGGTGCGCGCGCGTCGGCACGCGCCGTTCCCCTGTCGGGGGGGAAGACGACAGAGGAGGGGGGGCCAGGCGGGCTGGGCCGCCTCCTGGCTGGGCCGGCCTGCTGCGGCTGGGCTGCGCAGGGGAGGGGAGGCCCAGGTAAGCCCCTCCTTCTTTTATTTTTGTTTTCTAATTTTTCTGACATTTGTTTTGATTTAATAAATATATTAAATCATTTAATTTCCTTATGCCAATTTTTGCAGGAGCTAGATATATTATTCCAGAGCTCTTTTATAATTGGCATAATTTTTGGACCATATTTCATATATATAGAAATATATTTCCAATGCAAATATTTATCGAATTGATCCAAATGGCCAAAATAAATATCCATGAGCTCCTAAAAATATTGTTTTGATTTTTATCTCTGTCCAATATTTTTAGAGGGCATCATGAGCATTTTCTTGGACCCTTTTGGAGAAATTTTTTATTTGGGTCATTTTAAAAAAAATGATTCTGAGGGTTTCCACCAATCCTCATTTCAAATTAAATGAAATTTAAATATGATGCACAAATAGCTAGCTAGTCTAAGTCATACCAGACTAGGGATGTGACATAGGTGATGAGTAAAGCATGTTATCTTTCTAGAATAGCTGCATTTTTTTCAGCTATGTTAGGAGTATGTTCTCATGAATTATGTCCCTGGTCTCTCCTTCCCCCCTGTGTTCGAGCTGTGGACACAATGTGCTTTGCTCCGGTCATCGAACCGATGTTCTAGTGCTTGTGCTCTGGTGGTGGTTCTGGCCATCGAGTCGATGAGCTAGGTTGAAAAAGTAGACATGTTCAGGCTTAGTGATTTGAATGGTCATGAATTTTTGAGTTGCAAGGCCTATTTTGTGTGCTTTTGCCCTTCAGTTTCCTCTCAGTGTATGCACCTGTCTTGGCTGATGATTTTGATTCCACATGCTTGTAACTACTCCCTCCGTCCCATATATTGGATGTAATAAGATCTCATATTATGGTACGGAGGGAGTAGTTATTATCATGTCTTGTCCATCAAACTACCCTTTTAAATTGCCAATTATTGATGGTTATTAGACTTGAGGGACACAGTCTGTCATGATGAAGTTGTTCTATCAAGAGATATGCATCTTCTGCTGGTATCCTTTGAGCCAGCATCAGCTAGTTTGCATCATTTTAATTTTATTTGTTACATCGGCCTTATAAATATGTATCGTCTATGTCAGTTATGCAGCGGTGTTGAATAAAATGCTGCCTGTGCATGTGCGCAGCTTGATGAATCGTTCGCTGATGATGCTCCACTGCTACTGTCGGGCTTCCACGTGATACCACTTGATGCCAAGACGGTTAGTATAGTTTGCACTGGCAGCATTTATCTTGCCCACTGTTTAACACTAAACAATAGGTCATGCACTTAAAACTGCAGGATGCACCATCAGCAACACGTACACCAGACCTTGCATCTACTCTTGAGGTTAAGGTTAGACCTGGTGTGCTCCTAGTGATGCATCCGGCAATAGAAGATGAGTACTTACCAGTGCTTTCCAGTTCTCGTATGAGAAACACCTTCGAGAGAGTGTTGCGGCAGTGGCGAGGGAGTATGTGAGGACTGTGGTGGCACGGTGTAGAGAGTGGCCATGGCAGTAGCCCCTTCTGGTCCTGGTGGACAGAGTGAAATGAAGAACCCTCCAGGATCTCCTGATGCTCCCATGCTTGCAAGGTGAAACGGTGCAGAGAGCTACAGTTTTTTCCATT
>NW_021289143.1:0-1271 GCF_002162155.2 Triticum dicoccoides
AAACTGAGTACTTCTACTGCAAAGGAAATGATCACTGGAAGCGGAAATTCCCTGAATATTTGGTGGATAAGAAAGATGGCAAAGTGAACAAAGGGTATATTTGATATACAAGTTATTGATGTGTGCCTTACTAGTATTTATAGTAGTCCCTGAGTATTTGATACTTGTTCGGTTGCTAAAATTAGCAACTCGAAACAGGAGTTACAGAATGAACAGAGACTAGTTAAGGGTGAAGCGACGATGTGTGTTGGAATTGGTTCCAAGATTGATATGATCATCATCGCACACTCCCTATACTTTCGGGATTAGTGTTGAACCTAAATAAGTGTTATTTGGTGTTTACGTTGAGCATAAATATGATTTGATTATGTTTATTGCAATACGGTTATTCATTTAAGTTAGAGAACAATTGTTGTTCTGTTTACATGAATAGAACCTTCGATGTTCATACACACCAACAAAAATGGTTTGTTGAATCTCGATCATAGTGACACACATATTCATAATATCACTACTAGAAAAAGGGCTGCTAGTGGCGCACCTATTTTCGCTACTAATGGCGCACTACTGGTGCGCCACTAGCATCACGCCATTAAATTTTTTTTTCTAATGGCGCACCTGTGGTGCGCCATTAGAATCGCACCACATAGAAGTGCGCCATTAGTAACAATTTTTTTTCAAATTTTTTTTCCAGATTTTTTTTAAATTTTTTTCAAAAATTTTCAATTTTTTTCGCTTTTTTCTTAATCTCAGGTCATTATGTCTTAATCTCGGTTCAATATGCTTAATCCCAGGTCAAATCGCACTCCGTGGTCAAACTTCCCGAAAGGTCACCCATCCTCACACTACTCCAGCCCAAGCATGCTTAACTTTAGAGTTCTATCCAACCCCAGCAACAGCTCACTTCACAGACACTTGTTGATATATCTAGCATATCAATCCTATTATACCTTGTTGATGTCTAGGACTTTGTTCATGTTCATGACTATGATGAAATTTTGAAAAATATTTCAAACTTCCCGGTCATATTACGTATCATTTTTTGAAAAAAAAATTTAAAAAAATTTCAAAACCTTTTTTTGAATTTTTTGCCTCTAGATCTTGAAAGCCCCGTAACTTTTTTGTGTTAGGTTTTTGGGGATTTTGAAATGTTTAACGGGGTTCCCCCTGTTATGTTTCGGATGTAACTTTTTGAGTAGATGATTTTTCATATATAAAACTTTTTAATCTGAGTTCGTATGCAAAAGTTATGCCCATTTTACAAATTTCCA
>NW_021289144.1:0-1753 GCF_002162155.2 Triticum dicoccoides
AGTTCTTCCGGTCGACCGATTAGGCGTGGTCCGCAGTCCCCAGAGTACAGATGGAAGTTCGTCGACCCAAGCTCCAGCCGCGTGTTTGAGATCACGCATCAGTCGAGGCTTCAGTCCCTTGAGAATCAGTCCATTAGCTCGCTCTGCTTGTCCATTCGACTGCGGATGGGCGACTGATGCATAGTCGACTCGTGTGCCCTGGGAGTTGCAGAAAGCTCTGAATTCCTCTGAGTCAAAGTTCGACCCATTATCCGTTATGATGCTGTGCGGGACTCCATATCTGAATATTAGTTCCCTGATGAAGCTAACAGCAGTACCGGCGTCAAGGCTCTTGATTGGTTTAGCCTCGATCCACTTGGTGAACTTGTCGACTGCCACCAGTACATGCGTGAAGCCACTTCGTCCTGTTCTCAAAGGACCGATCATATCCAGCCCCCAAACTGCAAAAGGCCAGACGAGTGGGATGGTCTTCAAAGCTGACGCAGGCTTGTGCGACATATTCGAGTAGAACTGACATCCCTCGCACTTATCCACTATCTCCTTTGCCATCTCATTCGCCTTGGGCCAGTAAAATCCGGCTCGGTATGCTTTGGCCACGATGGTCCGAGAGGACGCGTGATGACCGCAGGTCCCCGAGTGAATATCATTGAGGATGAGTCGACCTTCTTCTGGTGTTATGCACTTCTGGCCAACTCCAGTCGCGCTTTCTCTGTATAATTGTCCTTTGATTACGGTAAAGGCTTTAGATCGACGGACGATCTGTCGAGCCTCTTCCTCATCCTCCGGAAGCTCTTTCCTCAAGATATATGCGACATACGGAATCGTCCAGTCGGGAATGACCACCAAAACCTCCATGATCAAGTCGACCACTGCTGGGACTTCAACTTCAGTCGGATCTGTGGCGCTCTTGGGCTGCGGAGTTTCTTCGGTGAAAGGATCTTCTTTGACTGACGGAGTGTGTATATGCTCCAAGAACACACCACTCGGAATGGCTTCTCTCTTGGAACCTATCTTTGCTAGATCATTAGCTGCTTGATTTCTCAGTCGGGGTATATGATGGAGCTCCAACCCCTCGAACTTCTTCTCCAGCTTCCTCACTGCACTGCAGTATCCAGTCATGGCTGGGCTTCTCACGTCCCACTCTTTCATCACCTGATTGACCACTAAATCCGAGTCGCCATAGACCATTAGGCGACGGACGCCGAGTGAAATGGCCATGCGCAACCCATATAGGAGGGCCTCATATTCTGCCTCATTGTTGGAGGAATCAAAGTGAATCTGGAGCACATATCTGAGCTTATCTCCTCTGGGGGAAACCAGGACAAACCCAGCACCGGAACCATTCAACATCTTAGAACCATCGAAAAACATGGTCCAATGCTCCGAGTGAACTTCAGTCGGCTGCTGCTGTTCGATCCACTCGGCGAGGAAATCTGCTATTGCCTGGGACTTAATGGCTTTCTTTGCCTCAAACTTGATATCAAGGGGAAGAAGTTCAATCGCCCATTTGGCCACTCGACCAGTTGCATCTCTGTTGTGCAAAATCTCTGATAGTGGAGCGTCGCTGACGACTGTGATTGAATGGTCAGAGAAATAATGAGCAACCTTCTTTGTGGTCATGTATATTCCATACACAAGCTTCTGATAATGAGGATATCTCTGCTTGGATGGAGTCAAGACTTCAGACAAATAATACACTGGGCGTTGAACTTTGAGAGCTTTTCCTTCTTCTTCCCGCTCGACCGTTAGCACA
>NW_021289146.1:0-872 GCF_002162155.2 Triticum dicoccoides
ATCAACAACGAAAAGCACAAGCTTGTAGTGGGCTTATGGAAAACATCTCAAAATTATGAGGTGACAACCGGCCACTAACGGAAACAATTGCTTGCTTGAGATCAACGAAGAGATGAAAACTTCTTCCACCAAGATGATAAAGAGATAACTTGGATCATTGGCAAGCACCACAAATAGCAACATTCCCAATGGAAGGCTTTTAGGTGAAATATGACACAAGATAACTCCAACAACGAGGTTGATGGATTTAAAAATAACTCATTCTTAACAACATGTGAATCATGGAACATGAACTCAAATTATCAAGAATGACATAATACCACCTCCAAAATATGGTAGAAAGAATTGCACTCCGGATTACCATATGAAGAAAGCTTGAGCTCCTTAGGAAAGAATCTCGATGAAAACTTTGAGAAGGGAATTAAATCCTTGATGAACCATCATGTAGAACCCCCATGAAGAACTCCGGTAAACAAAAGGAATAAAAAGAAAGAGAAATTGAAAACACAAGGTGAATCCTTGCAATGATTTAGATGGATCTCCGTGATAATTAGAGCTTGGAACTCCGGGAAAAAGAGAAGATGAAACAAATGAAACCGAGAATTTTAAGGGCCTCCGGAATAAAGAATTAATCACTTGGATGAACAAGAATAAGAATTATGTTATGCTTATCCTTCACCAATTAAATTGACGACAATCAACGGATTTGGCATACTACTTATTCTCGTAGAAAGGATTAAAAGAGATATAGCGTAAACTTGAGAAGGTCTTCAACGAACCACCGGTAGGATTGGAACAACAAATGAATTGATATGATGAACAAGGAAGAGAGATCTTGAAAGAACCACCGTAAGAATTGAAAATGATCGAAG
>NW_021289147.1:0-1703 GCF_002162155.2 Triticum dicoccoides
AATTCGTTGAGGGCGCCAGAATGAAAGAAGATCAAATGGCTATCTTCGGGTTCATGGAAAGGGGTGGAGGTGGGCTTAGGGTGAACATGGTTAGTGGCATGAGGATTCCTTGACCCATGGCAGTAGTTTGACGCTAGTTTTATAATCTGTATGTACTAGCCAATAACTGCAAGTTGGTAGTATCAGCTTTTGGGTCCAGTAAGTGCAACTTAGTAGTAATTGGTACTTGGTAGTAACTGGTACTTTGGTGGTATAACTTTTGGGACCGACTGGGTATGAAGATCGTCCAGTAAGTGGAACTTGGCAGTAACTTGGTGGTACCCTATGTGGCGTAATGTACTTGCTATGCAAGTCTATATATATAACGCACCCTAGTACCCTCCTTGATATAATTACCTTTATGGACTGCAATTATATTTCCTTTTTTTGCCACAGTGATGCTAGTATTTTTAGAATCAAATCTAACCGAGTTTCAAATGGATTGGACAGTACTTTCATTTTTTAACGAGGTTTTTGTGTTGGCTAGTACGAATTATTTTGAAAATGCGGTTTGTATGTGTGTCGCACAAAAAAATGCAATGCAAAACAAAAACTTGCGGGTCGAAATGCAATGCAAAAAATGATGTTTTTGTTACTTTCGAAATGGCATGGAATGCTATTTTCAAAAACAAAGCAAACCATCATGTTTTTTTATTTGAAAAACAGTATACTAAAAAACATGCTATCTTTTAAAAAGCGTAATTAAAAAAATGATGTTTTCAGAATCAGCACGCTGCTTTCAAAACAACATATTTAAAAAAATCATGTAATTTTTGAAATCAGCATGCTATTTTAAAAATAGCGTTATATTTTTAGAATGAGGCTGTTATTTTGAAATCAGCATGCTATATTTAAAAATATCATATTCAAAAGAACATGATTTTTTTAAATCAGCATGCTATTTTAAAAGTAGCATATTGAAAAGAGCATGCTATTTTTAAAATAAGCATGCTATTTTTAAAATAAGCATGATATTTTTGAAAATAGCATGCTATTTTAAAAGTAGCATATTAAAAAGAGCATTATATTTTTTAAAGTAGCATGCTATTTTTAAAATTAGCTTGATATTATCGAAATCAGCATGTTATTTTGAAAGTAGCATATTGAAAAGAGCATTA
The DNA here is from genome assembly GCF_002162155.2 of Triticum dicoccoides. Lineage (NCBI taxonomy): Eukaryota > Viridiplantae > Streptophyta > Magnoliopsida > Poales > Poaceae > Triticum > Triticum dicoccoides. Next base: position 1,158 of record NW_021289147.1, read on the forward strand.
TAATTTTAAAAGTAGCATGCTATGTTTGAAATCATATTTTTAAAATCAGCATGCTATTTTTAAAATAGCATGGTATTTTAAAAATAGTATATTCAAAGCAGCATGCTATTTTTAAATCCGCATATTCATTCTATTTTATTTTCAATTGAACATGCTTTTTTCAAATGAGCATGCTATTTTTAAAATATCAGTATGCTTATTTTCTATTTGAAAATAAATGATTTTCAAGGTTATTTGAAAACGAGGTTTCTATTAACGTTCTATTTTCTTATATATATAAATTTTTGGTTTCTATCTTATATTTCAAGTATGAAATTTGACTACACTTTGAACAAATTTCAGCACTATATTATGTAAAAAAATGAAAAAAATACAGAAAACCAACTTCACTAAGAATGCATTGTTTCATCGATGTTGATAAATCATAACTAGCCTACCATGTCGACCCGTCCATAATAAAATGAGGGTGTACCAAGGAAACGAGGAATTCACTGATTTTCTCGTCATAGCTACAGAAGCTAACTTGACAGCTCTTATTCGCTCAGC
>NW_021289148.1:0-1220 GCF_002162155.2 Triticum dicoccoides
CTGTTGCTGCTGCTGCTATATGATGAGTTGCTACAAGCTGCTCCTGCTGCTGCTATATGATGAGTTGCTACAAGCTGCTCCTTTTGCTGCTATATGATGAGTTGCTACAAGCTGCTCCTACTGCTGCTATATGATGAATTGCTATGAGCTGCTCCTGCTGCTGCTATATGATGAATTGCTATGAGCTACTCCTGCTGCTGCTATATGATGAATTGCTATGAGCTGCTGCTGGTATATGATGAATTGCAGACTGCTGCTGCTGTATGATGAGTTGCTATGAGCTGCTGCTATATGATGCTTTCAGGTGGTGCTGCTATACGATAATAACCAGCCACTTGGACCATCGAATTTCAATAAATAATTGTTCTTCATTTAAATGTGGGTCATGTGTTCTTCGTTTAAATTAGGCAATGGGATCTCTATGGAAAACATTGACCAAAGTAGATTGTGCCAAGTAGATGGTATCTTTGTATTTGCATTTTGAGCAAATAGTGATGGTCTGTTTTCCTATCATATTAATTACTGCACTGGGTTCAATTTGTGATGTTTGCAAGTCAAATTAATTTCCATATGGGCAGCAAAATGAAAAAAATATAATGCAATCTAGACTTTCCACTGATCATACCAAAGATAAGCTGAAAACGCAATGAAAAGAACTGGTTGGCTTATTACATGGAACTTATATTCACAGGTGCTTATTTTCTTAGGATAACTCATAATAACTGTCCCTAAGAAACTTGGCTAATAGAACTGGCATACAAATAACATGTCACGATGATTGCAATGGAGGAGTGACGTACCATAGCACACTGTATAGGCTCATCGCCGCCTCTCCTTTTTTTGCGATGTTCCATGAAATTGCCACATACATCTTGTACTTTTTCATTGTGTAACCCTATCTGCAAGTTGACACGGCTAATTTCAGACATCTCTACATGATACTACATTGCATATCCCTTGCGCATATTTAAACCACCAATTAACGATTGTGTGCGTACCATAAACTAGCCATGACTCTGTATGCTGGACTAGCAGGCACTCTAAGGGAGCCTAATGTAGTGCACTGGAATTCCTACATGCCACCTACGATTTTGTGTAATGTACTGCCCCTGTTCCTAAATATATGTCTTTGTAGAGATTCCAGTATGGACCACATACAGATGTATATAGATGCATTTTCGAGTGTAGATTCACTCATTTTGCTCCGTATGTAGCCTATA
>NW_021289149.1:0-1722 GCF_002162155.2 Triticum dicoccoides
ACAACATGTACACCTTGTCTCTTTTGTTAGCCACATTTCAGATTAAGCAACGCCGAGGACGGCTTTATTTTCAAGAAGGGGAGGATGATGAGGACATGACTACCTTGGATATGACCAAAAATATTGCATATATGCATATTTGTCAGGTGATTTCTAGTGCAAACTATTCAATAATCTATTTATGTTATCCAGAACAAAAATACTTCACACACTTTTGTGTTTTGTCTAATTGCAGGTGTATGGGACATTTGTACAATCCACATATGAAGATAAGGAAGAAAGAGATGTTTATTTGCTGTCCAAAAAGTTCTCTCACGTCACTTTTGGCCCAAGAGAAGATAGAGTCCAAGTCTCTCACGTTCTGGATTCAGATTCGGACTGCACAGACATACCTGACTCAAAACGCACACAAGTTTTTCATACGGACTCCAAATTGGGTGATTCTTTTTTTGTTGGAAACTAGATTTCGTGCACTTTACAACCCAATTGGAATCACATTCAAATTCGTCCGGAGCGTTGAGTTGTGGACGAAACAATCTGATGCTGCAGCAGAATCCGAGTCAAACTACAAGTCCAAAGGTGTTACATCACCTTCACTTGGGCCCATTGGCCTTGTACGACCTAGATTTAGTTTTAGGCTGCCTTGGGACGTCTTCCCACCTCCTTGGCCGCCACCCCTTGCTCCTATATAAGTAGATACATCTAGTAGCTTTTCCTTGGGATTTGTTTAGTTAAAAGTTAGCCATTGCAACTTCGTGTACTTCGTTTGTGTCCAACGACCAGACCAAGACCGCTTCCGGATCCCCACCATTATCAATACCTCATATATATTTGCAATATTCAGATTGTTTTATCATATTCTTGCTCGTTCTTCGATTGCTTGCAGGAATAGACCTTTGTGGTCAGGCTGACCGTGCTTCCGGCATCGTCAGTAACCTCAGGAGATTGGTTTAGCGATTGCTAAGGCGCAACGTCGTGCATGTTTGTAGTCGGATCGTCAAAGTCGTCTCCACCAAATCGATAGTTATCATCTCATCGAAAGATCGGGACCCTCGCCTCCATCAAATATCCTGAGGAGAGACGAGTTGCTGCTGCTGTTTGTGCTTTCACTAGTTTTGCATGTGTATGGTGGTCTGAACATTGTAGATTATATCCTATTCCAACTACTTGGGCTGCTTTGAAAACTGCTATGCGTACGCGTTGGGTTCCACCATATTATCAACGTGAATTGCTTCAGAAATTACAGCGTTTAAGACAAGAAAAAAATTCTGTAGAAGAATATTATCAGGAATTACAAACTGGCATGATTAGATGTGGTATTGTTGAGGAGAATGAAGCTATGCTTGCACGTTTTCTGGGTGGATTAAATAGAGAGATTCAGACCATTCTAGACTATAAGGAGTATACTAATATCACTCGTTTATTCCATCTTGCTTGTAAAGCTGAACGTGAAGTGCAGGATCGACAAGCATTGGGGCGAACTAACTTTCCTGCAGGCCGACCTTCATCATGGACACCACGTGCATCTTCTACTTCAACTGCACCAGCACCTCCATCCGGTGCCACCTCCAGCCGTGATACAAGAAAACAGGCACAACCACCATTATCTTCCAAGAGCGCACCTGCGGGTCCTGCACAGCGTTCTTCTTCTTCCATGGCATCAACAGGGCACACAAGTGATATTATTTGTCGTCGTTGTAAGGGAGGAGGTCATTATGCGAG
>NW_021289150.1:0-620 GCF_002162155.2 Triticum dicoccoides
CCGGGAATCGCGCACAGGGGGTCATTTGGCCCGGGACTTGGCGCGTTCGAACGAGAAGACGAAGCCGCGCCGCATGGTGTGGTCGGTTGGACGCGGGGGTGACCGGAACTGCGTCGGCGACGAGTGGAGGCGGCGGTGGGGTTCGGGACCTCGTCGGGATCGGCGTTGCAGTGCGTGTTTTGGCGAACAAAGGAGCTGGGCGAGGTCTACGGCGCTCCAGGAGCTCGTCGGAGCTACTAGCTCGAGCGGAGGAGCTCGGTGGCGAGCCCTACGACGGCAATGGCGGACGGCGGAGCTCGGCTTGCGGGCGAGCTGGCTACGGCGAAAGGCACGGCGCGAGGAGAGGAAAGGAGGAAGGGAGGAGCTCACCGGGCGGCTACGAAAAGCCTGCGACAGCTTAGGAGCGCAGAGGTGGCCGGAGATGACGGCGGTCACCGGCGACAGAGGAGAAAGGGGGCTGCTCGATCCGCTCCCCGTAGTGGCTCCCGGCTCGCGCTCACGGACGGGGACTGGGTAGACGACAGCGGCGGAGACGATGGGCTCGATGGCGAGGCGAATGGGGCTCGGTGGCCGCGAGGACAGCCGAGGCACGGCGGCGAGCGCGCTCGGGTCCGAGAGAG
>NW_021289151.1:0-1693 GCF_002162155.2 Triticum dicoccoides
TCATCTCTTCTATATCTTCTGCCGTGGTCGGACATTGAGCTGAGCTCAATTTCACACCTTGTAACACAGGCAAGAACCCCTTCTTGGATTGATCCATATTGAACTTCTTCAATATCTTATCAAGGTATGTGCTTTGTGAAAGACCTATGAGGCGTCTTGATCTATCTCTATAGATTTTGATGCCTAATATATAAGCAGCTTCTCCAAGGTCCTTCATTGAAAAACTTTTATTCAAGTAGGCCTTGATGCTGTCCAAGAGTTCTATATCATTTCCCATCAAAAGTATGTCATCTACATATAATATGAGAAATGCTACAGAGCTCCCACTCACTTTCTTGTAAACGCAGGCTTCTCCATAAGTCTGTGTAAACCCAAACGCTTTGATCATCTCATCAAAGCGAATGTTCCAACTCCGAGATGCTTGCACCAGCCCATAAATCGAGCGTTGGAGCTTCCACACTTTGTCAGCATTCTTACGATCAACAAAAACTTCCGGCTGTATCATATATAATTCTTCCTTAAGGAAACCATTAAGGAATGCCGTTTTGACGTCCATTTGCCATATTTCGTAATCATAGAATGCGGCAATTGCTAACATGATTCGGACGGACTTCAGCTTCGCTACCGGCGAGAAAGTCTCATCGTAGTCAACCCCTTGAACTTGTCGATAACCCTTAGCGACAAGCCGAGCTTTATAGATGGTCACATTACCATCCGCGTCTGTCTTCTTCTTAAAGATCCACTTATTTTCTATGGCTCGCCGCTCAACGGGCAAGTCAGTCAAAGTCCATACTTTGTTTTCATACATGGATCCTATCTCGGATTTCATGGCTTCTAGCCATTTGTCGGAATCCGGGCCCGCCATCGCTTCTTCATAGTTCGAAGGTTCACCGTTGTCTAACAGCATGATTTCCAAGACAGGGTTGCCGTACCACTCTGGTGCGGAATGTGTCCTTGTGGACCTTCGAATTTCAGTAGGGGCTTGATCAGAAGTATCTTGATCATTAACTTCCTCTCTAGTCGGTGCTGGCACCTCAGGAACATTTTCTTGAGTCGCGCCATTTTCCGGTTCAAGAGGTAATACTTCATCAAGCTCTACTTTCCTCCCACTTACTTCTTTCGAGAGAAACTCTTTCTCCAGAAAGGACCCATTCTTGGCAACAAAGATCTTGCCTTCGGATCTGAGGTAGAAGGTGTACCCAATAGTTTCTTTTGGGTACCCTATGAAGACGCATTTTTCTGATTTGGGTTCGAGCTTTTCAGGTTGAAGTTTCTTGACATAAGCATCGCATCCCCAAACTTTTAGAAACGACAGCTTAGGTTTCTTCCCAAACCACAATTCATACGGTGTCGTCTCAACGGATTTCGACGGAGCCCTATTTAAAGTGAATGCGGCAGTCTCTAAAGCATAGCCCCAAAAAGAAAGCGGTAAATCGGTAAGAGACATCATAGATCGCACCATATCTAATAGAGTGCGATTACGACGTTCGGACACACCATTACGCTGAGGTGTTCCAGGCGGCGTGAGTTGTGAAACTATTCCACATTTTCTTAAGTGTGCCCCAAACTCGTGACTCAAGTATTCTCCTCCACGATCTGATCGTAGAAACTTGATTTTCCTGTCACGTTGATTTTCAACCTCACTCTGAAATTCCTTGAACTTTTCAAAGGTTTCAGACTTGTGTTTCATTAA
>NW_021289152.1:0-3216 GCF_002162155.2 Triticum dicoccoides
CCAGCAAATTCGTCTCCACATCCAAGGTCAGGACAGCTCCGAGGGAGACGTGGCGACAGCTGGGCGGCGCTCGTTTAGCTCACGTTGGTGTTGCGGTTGGTCGGGATTCCCAGGGACCAGATTATAATTTCCTTAATCTGTGGGGTGCCTTGTATCACTGCCGATCTTTAATATAGTTGGGGTGCTTTCCGAATATCTATTTGTGAGCCCAGGGCATCTGCACTGGTCAAGAAAACATTCACATAAAATACAAAACAAATTCAGAAAAAATCCAATTTTTCTGGCATGGTAGATAATTTGGTGCGTGAGGTGCGCTCCAAATATAACTCCGCCTATGTTGTCTCAACATAGCCGGTCCCAAGCCCGGGTAAAGGAGGAGGGTTGTGATAGGCTTGGCGAGCCAACGTAAAAACTCAGCCACTCTTATGGAGATGAAACCCAAAAGATTTTCGTTGGGGCGTAACCCTCTCAGCGACGCGCCACATCAGAACCCGGGTGTGGTGGAAAATGGGCAAGGGCCGGGCCGTCACCCCCCAAGTGGCGCGCCGTATCTTCATCCGGATACGGTGGCAAGTGAGCGAGGATCGGGTCGTCGCATCCTTAGTGGCGCGCTACATCGGCGCCCGGATGTAGTGGAAAATGAGCAAGGGTCTTCGCATTTGACTCGACGAGTGCGAAGGGTAAGGAAGCTAGCCGAGCCTAGGAGGATTCGCTTAGGTAGCTGGAACGTAGGGTCTCTGACAGGGAAGCTTCGGGAGCTAGTTGATGCAGCAGTGAGGAGAGGTGTTGATATCCTTTGCGTCCAAGAAACCAAATGGAGAGGACAGAAGGCGAAGGAGGTGGAGGATACCGGCTTCAAGCTGTGGTACACGGGGACGGCTGCAAACAGAAATGGCGTAGGCATCTTCATCAACAAGAGCCTCAAGTATGGAGTGGTAGACGTCAGGAGACGTGGGGACCAGATTATCCTAGTCAAGCTAGTAGCTGAGGACTTGGTTCTCAATGTTATCAGCGCATATGCCCCGCAAGTAGGCCACAATGAGAACACCAAGAGGGAGTTCTGGGAAGGCTTGGAAGACATGGTTAGGAGTGTACCGATTGGTGAGAAGCTCTTCATAGGAGGAGACCTCAATGGCCACGTGGGTACATCTAACACAGGTTTTGAAGGGGCGCATGGGGGCTTTGGCTATGGCATCAGGAATCAAGAAGGAGAAGATGTCTTAAGCTTTGCTCTAGCCTACAACATGATTGTAGCTAACACCCTCTTTAGAAAGAGAGAATCACATCTGGTGACCTTTAGTAGTGGCCAGCACTCTAGCCAGATTGATTTCATCCTCTCGAGAAGAGAAGATAGGCGTGCGTGCCTAGACTGTAAGGTGATACCTGGGGAGAGTGTTGTACCCCAACATAAGCTGGTGGTTGCTGACTTCCGCTTTCGGATTCGTGTCCAGCGGGATAAGCGTGCCAAGGTCGCTAGAACGAAGTGGTGGAAGCTCAAGGGGGAGGTAGCTCAGGTGTTCAAGGAGAGGGTATTTAAGGAGGGCCCTTGGGAGGAAGGAGGGGATGCGGACAATGTGTGGATGCAGATGGCGACTTGCATTCGTAAGGTGGCCTCGGAGGAGTTTGGAGTGTCCAGGGGAAGGAGAAGCGAAGATAAGGATACCTGGTGGTGGAATGATGATGTCCAGAAGGCGCTTAAAGAGAAGAAAGATTGCTTCAGACGCCTATACCTGGATAGGAGTGCAGACAACATAGAGAAGTACAAGATGGCGAAGAAGGCCGCAAAGCGAGCTGTTGGTGAAGCAAGGGGTCGGGCATATGAGGACCTCTACCAATGGTTAGGCACGAAGGAAGGTGAAAGGGACATCTATAAGATGGCTAAGATCCGGGAGAGGAAGACGAGGGATATTGGCCAAGTCAAATGCATCAAGGACGGAGCAGGCCAACTCTTGGTGAAGGACGAAGAGATTAAGCATAGATGGCGGGAGTACTTCGACAAGCTGTTCAATGGGGAGAATGAGAGTTCTACCATTGAACCGAATGGCTCCTTTGATGAGACCAGCATGCGTTTTGTGCGGCGCATCCAGGAGTCTGAGGTGAAGGAGGCTTTAAAAAGGATGAAAGGAGGCAAGGCGATGGGCCCTGATTGTATCCCCATTGAGGTGTGGAAAGGTCTCGGGGACATAGCGATAGTATGGCTAACCAAGCTTTTCAACCTCATTTTTCGGGGAAACAAGATGCCAGAAGAATGGAGACGGAGTATATTAGTACCAATCTTCAAGAACAAGGGGGATGTTCAGAGTTGTACTAATTACCGTGGAATTAAGCTGATGAGCCATACAATGAAGCTATGGGAGAGAGTCATTGAGCACCGCTTAAGAAGAATGACAAGCGTGACCAAAAATCAGTTTGGTTTCATGCCTGGGAGGTCGACCATGGAAGCCATTTTCTTGGTACGACAACTTATGGAGAGATATAGGGATCATAAGAAGGACTTGCATATGGTGTTCATTGACTTGGAGAAGGCCTATGATAAGATACCGCGGAATGTCATGTGGTGGGCCTTGGAGAAACACAAAGTCCCAGCAAAGTACATTACCCTCATCAAGGACATGTACAATAATGTTGTGACAAGTGTTCGAACAAGTGATGTCGACACCGATGACTTCCCGATTAAGATAGGACTGCATCAGGGGTCAGCTTTGAGCCCTTATCTTTTTGCATTGGTGATGAATGAGGTCACAAGGGGTATACAAGGAGATATCCCATTGTGTATGCTCTTTGCGGATGATGTGGTGCTAGTTGACGATAGTCGGACGGGGGTAAATAGGAAGTTAGAGTTATGGAGACAAACCTTGGAATCGAAAGGGTTTAGGCTTAGTAGAACTAAAACCGAGTACATGATGTGCGGTTTCAGTGCTACTAGCTGTGAGGAGGAGGAGGTTAGCCTTGATGGCCAGGTGGTACCTCGGAAGGACACCTTTCGGTATTTGGGGTCAATGTTGCAGGAGGATGGGGGTATTGATGAAGATGTGAACCATCGAGTCAAAGCCGGATGGATGAAGTGGCGCCAAGCTTCTGGCGTTCTCTGTGACAAGAGAATGCCACAAAAGCTAAAAGACAAGTTCTACAGGACGGCGGTTCGACCCGCAATGTTGTATGGCGCGGAGTGTTGGCCGACTAAAAGGCGACATGTTCAACAGTTAGGTGTGGCGG
>NW_021289153.1:0-2106 GCF_002162155.2 Triticum dicoccoides
AAATTCCTCACACATGCACATCCTCAGGGGTAGTTCTTTTATATCTTGCAAACAAAGTCCTCAATATTGAGCACTTTCAATTGATATGTTTATCCCCGTTGAAAACTTAACCTATTTATCATCAATCACCAAAAAGGGGGAGATTGTAAGTGCATCTAGTGCCCCTTAGTGATTTTGGTGTATTGAAGACTTATAGGTTAAGGGACTAATATGTTTGTGAGTGTACAGAGGCTCTATAAGTCGATGAGGAGTTTGATATTTACGATGAAAGTCGGCCACTAAAAATGTATGTCTTCAACTGAAGACTTCGGTTCTCCTGAAGATTTCGAAAGTGAAGAAGTTGGTGTGACCTTGAAGACTTGGATATTCATGCGAGGATTATGATGCGTGAAGACTTTTGATTTCAAAGTTTCTTTTTCTCTTTCTTGAGTCATAGGAAACACCATACTGTTAAATGGGGTCGAGGTAATACTAAGGAAACTGATTTCCAAGTGATCCTCATCTCAAAATCCTACACCTACCCAATCCTTTCGAGTGAAGCCTTTGAAAATCTCATATCAGTTCAGTCAATTTCTTCAATGACAGAGATGAAGTTCTTCTGGTCACTGAGGAATTTGTTCTCATTGAGGAGTTAGGAATTCGCCAGTGCGGATTGCCTACATAGTGAGGAACATGATAGCCCTGAGGAATTCGAACCTCACATATCCGACCGGTGTTGTGCTACGTGCCAGCTGTCCAAAAAGATCTTCCACCTAACGGTCATATCATTGAAGGGCATTCATGTCTTATCATGTCGGGCTGCTCTCCAGGCTATAAATAGCCGCCCCTACAACCACTAGCTGGTTGGCTGCTCTGAGAGAAACTGACACTTGTCATTGAGAGCATCCCATCCTGCGAGGACTTTGAGCGAAAATCATCAAGTGAGGAAAACCAAAATCCCAAACCCAAACACCTACAAACCCAAAGTGATTGAGCATCACTGAAAAATTGTTCCTATGTGGAATCGACGCTTGTTACCTTTGAGGAATATGTATCCTCCATACGGTTAGGCGTCATGGTTTGAGCATCCAAGAGGAGTTGTGGATCACCGAGAGACCAAGTCTGTGAAGGTTTGAAAGTCACCTGTGAAGACTTACCACGAGTGTTGAGTGAGGTTTGTTTGACTTTAGCTCAAGGATAATACAGTGAGGACTGTGTGTCCGGGACTGTGTGTCCTCGAGTTTAAATGTCAACCACTCCAACCAGACGTACAACGGTCACAACAGTTGGAACTGGTCTATTAAATCATTGTCTTTGTCGGCGTCTGCGTTCTGGGAACGGGGGTCCCCAGAATTGCCTGCCTGCAGCCTATGGCGTGGCTCAAAGGAGGCCCAGCACAACCCATCTTCATGAACGCAAGCTCGAGACCCTCGCGAGGGGCCAAGCCTCACGGGTGACAAGGAGCTTCCTCAGGCGCGGCCTCATCAGGCTGGCTCGGGAGGAGGCAGAGAGTTCAAGGCAGGGTACCTCACGAGGTGCCCATGCCGCAAGCCATGACGACCAAGGGTGCTAGTCGGGCGCCAGCCCTCGCAGTGTCCTCCTTTCCTCTTTGGTGCAAAGGGAGCAAGCGCAGGCAAGAGTATCAAGCAAAGGCGTCCATTTCGGTGCAACAAGACCCAAACCAGCCCAACGGCCGGAAGGAAGTCATTGTGGAGCCCAAGCCGGCGTCATCACCAGAGCCTTTGACAGGCGAGGACCAACTTTTGTCAGGATAAGTGTACCCGCTGTTCCCCTTCAAAATGGCCAATTGTTGGCGCCCTTCCCGCTCAATATTTGGGAATAGGCCCAGGGACTTTGCCTATAAATAGGACTAGCCACCCCCGAGGTAGAGGCAGCTAGATCTGATATCGAGAACCCAAGAGCCAGAACCAAGTAGCACCAACCAAGAACAGACCCTCGCGAGGCTGTTCTTCCTTGTATTGTTCATCATCAGCCCAAGAGGCAATCCACCACACCACACACTGGAGTAGGGTATTACACCACAATGGTGGCCTGAACCAGTATAAATCTTGTGTCCCTTGTGCTGTTCATTTTAGTAGTTTAGGTCCTAGCGGTACGGCGAGTAGC
>NW_021289154.1:0-1267 GCF_002162155.2 Triticum dicoccoides
CCATAAGCGGTTCATAGTATTTGGAAGAAGGAAATACCACGGACCTCGAGGACTATCGCAAAGTTACTAATATCCTGAAGGAACTAGTAAACACTATCAACATGAAGTAAGTAGAGTGAATCTCGGGTTCAAAACCCAGAAATAGAGTGCCTACTAACTAATAACATCACGGGATGCTTTCGAGAATGATGGCCAGAATCTTCACACTAGGACACAAATCATGGTTAGACCACTAGATGATCCCCTGAGACACCTAGGGTCATAATAATTATTCCAACATAAAGGTCGAGGCAGTAGAATACCTCAACTCAACAATTAGTGTGATTGAGCTGGCATAAAGGAACATCGAAACCAGAGGGAAAGGATTTTGCAAATGCATCAGACTATTTAGAAACCTGGAATGACTCGGACAGCATAACGGCTGTAAATGCTCAGAAAAGATTTGAGACATTCACAAAAAATGGTGGCATAACCACTCCGAAGCACAATATCAAGGTCTCGAGATCAATAATTAGCATACAGAAGTACTAGGAACTGAAACGAGGCTTAAGTCCAACAATCTATAAGTCTACGGATTAGTAACACGTGATCCTAATAGAAAGAAGAGATAGCCTAGTTCTTAATCCCCGTAGAAGAGAAGGTGATGACTCAGATCAGAAGGTCATGAGGTATAAGGAGTAAAAAGAGCCTTACGTTCCATCCCACAATCAATTCCCTTATATAACTAAAGAATTTCTAGACTCAACTCCGACCAGTTTGGCTTGGTAATCCTACAGGCAGTCAAGCTCTGATACCAACGCTGTCAGGACCCCGACTCAATGCCACATCGATCTAGCATGTAACACCTCAAATCACTTTGCGGCCTCACGCACGGTAATCCCACGGGTGTCGCCTTACTTTTGCCCGGGACCGTTTGCGCCTTTTGGCATACGTATATGATAGTGTCGCTAGCATCCATATGATAAGGAGCCCGGGCTGACATGGCTAGTCGTAAACCCAAAGCGGCACAGACTTACAGGGACAGGCATCCATGACCCAGCATCGAACGTGTCGGTCATCAGCGAGTGAATCCAGGCTGTAGCACTGGGCTAGCAGGACTCCGGTGAACCGGGCTGTAGCGGGCTAACAGGACTCCGGAATTCATCGCGTGACATTTCCCCGAAGGGACAGACACAGGAACGAAGAAGGACACATGCCGGCCAGCCTAAGTGTTCCGGAGCAGTAGCAAGCTACCATGGCTCGGTGGAAACACTAGGAGACATTTCCC
>NW_021289155.1:0-2112 GCF_002162155.2 Triticum dicoccoides
CCACTAGTTCCATCCAATTCCATGCATGCAAGTGTTGCCCATAAAAGGCTTCATGCCCTGCTTTATAGATAAAGCCATCACCATGATACAAAAGCAATCGAGAACGGAGGTCCACAAACATGAATTACATACATACAAAAGGAAGGAGAGAATAAGTTCAAGCTAGGGGCAACCGCACAACAAGCCTGCAAGTGTTGATGTGTGCATTGCTTTAGTTGTTTGCCTACCGACTTTGCAAATGAACCTTTTCAAATAATCAAGTTGATTTGAGCTTATTTGTTCTTGTAAAAAAGTTCATTTATATTATATCAATATACAAGGATATGCTACTTTCAGAACAAGAAACTTGTTGATCAATTACAGATTTTTGCTGTTTTTCAAAAAAATGTGATAAAGTCGTCTAAAACCTTGATGCTTCCAAAAAAAATCATCACCGTCAAAAGCAAGCTCACCATACCTAGGTGGGTGATATTTTTAGGAAAAAAATGAGGATTACCATCAAAGGGTAAAAACTATCTTTTTTTAGTTGAAAGGGGTAAAAACTATCAAAAGTTAGCCCCGAGCGCTCCATAGCCCAATAAACGAAATAAGGCCAGCCCAAACCACCGATCTTCCTTTTTTTCCTATTTCATTTCTTCATAAAATTTTATTATCAATTTTCTCATGTAAACAAAACATATCTAATTCATATGAACTAGAAAAAATATCGAAAATATATGGAAATATTCATACTATTTCCATATGTCCTTTCGTGTTATTTTCTTGCATGTTAACAGTAGGATTAAATCTGTCGTTAACAAATAAATATAATTTAAGATTCCAAAAATAATTCAAGTAAGCAATACATTTGCTTTTTTTTTAAATGAATAGAAGCTAAAAATGTAAAGAGTTAATTATATATGAGTTTTTTTGGTATTGATGGGCCTTTTTGACATACATGTAGTTCAAATTTGAGTTATAACGAGTAAATAGCTGGAAACTCGTTTCTTCTCATCATTTAATACCTAAAACTAGTTAGATGCTCATCTGATACATAAATATTTGAAAATAAAAAAAACTCTAATTTGTATGAACAATAGAATGTTGTATGTTTGTTATATCAAGTTAAGAAACTAGAGCATTTTAGAATAATACATTGGAAAGCACTACACAAGGTATGCTAACTTGGCATGTCAAAAATATAAGCTACAAACTATGAAGTTATGAGAAGAGACGTCAATGTATACTTGTGCATACTAATGTTGAGGGAAGTTCTAGCCTAATTTTTTGTGCAAATGATAAAGAAAATGTTTCATGAAATACAAACTTGATACTTTGCCATGAGTGGTTTGATGTTTTTAGGAGATGCATTTGATACATCTCAACCGTATTTATAATTTCTGAAGTTCTTATGCCACTATCTTATCAAATTATGCAAAGTTTTGTATATTTTTGACTGACCTATTAATAAATTGATAGAAGGGGTAGATTTACATGTTTGATGTCCCCAAACCATTCGGGCTACGAATTTTTCCCATAAACTTCCTTCTAGCTCAAGTTTGCAAGTGAAGTTTCAGAATAACAAAATTTTCATATTTTTCTGAGTTGCAGGTCTCCAGATAATTTAAGAAACTGTTACAGAAAGAAGATTACAACAGCTAGAAAAGGCTCCCCTGAAAGTTAGATCTAATCTGGGGTGAGGCACTCGCCTCCAAGACACCATGGCCACTAGAATAGTTGTGTTGTGGAGGTTCTTTAACAAACAACGAAAACATATCTCTGCACGCGAGCTCATCTGCACCCGCACTCACGAAAAAAATCAAAACAAATACTAGAAAATTCAAAAAATTCCAAATTGTTTTTGTGCGATGGACAATTTGATGCGTGAGGTCCGCTCCAATTTTCAAATCATTTGGACATCTGAGGAGCTCTCAGCGAAAAAGACAAATTGGGGGTCTATAAAAACGTTTACTGTTCATGTACCGTTTTGGCCCGATTTGTCTTTTTTGCTGAGAGCTGCTCAGATGTCCAAATGACTTGAAATTTGGAGCAGGCCTCCCGCATCAAATTTTCTACCGCACAAAAAAAATTGGAATTTTGGAATTTGTTTTGAATTTTTTATGTAGTTTTTTT
>NW_021289156.1:0-1435 GCF_002162155.2 Triticum dicoccoides
CCACTAGTTCCATCCAATTCCATGCATGCAAGTGTTGCCCATAAAAGGCTTCATGCCCTGCTTTATAGATAAAGCCATCACCATGATACAAAAGCAATCGAGAACGGAGGTCCACAAACATGAATTACATACATACAAAAGGAAGGAGAGAATAAGTTCAAGCTAGGGGCAACCGCACAACAAGCCTGCAAGTGTTGATGTGTGCATTGCTTTAGTTGTTTGCCTACCGACTTTGCAAATGAACCTTTTCAAATAATCAAGTTGATTTGAGCTTATTTGTTCTTGTAAAAAAGTTCATTTATATTATATCAATATACAAGGATATGCTACTTTCAGAACAAGAAACTTGTTGATCAATTACAGATTTTTGCTGTTTTTCAAAAAAATGTGATAAAGTCGTCTAAAACCTTGATGCTTCCAAAAAAAATCATCACCGTCAAAAGCAAGCTCACCATACCTAGGTGGGTGATATTTTTAGGAAAAAAATGAGGATTACCATCAAAGGGTAAAAACTATCTTTTTTTTTAGTTGAAAGGGGTAAAAACTATCAAAAGTTAGCCCCGAGCGCTCCATAGCCCAATAAACGAAATAAGGCCAGCCCAAACCACCGATCTTCCTTTTTTTCCTATTTCATTTCTTCATAAAATTTTATTATCAATTTTCTCATGTAAACAAAACATATCTAATTCATATGAACTAGAAAAAATATCGAAAATATATGGAAATATTCATACTATTTCCATATGTCCTTTCGTGTTATTTTCTTGCATGTTAACAGTAGGATTAAATCTGTCGTTAACAAATAAATATAATTTAAGATTCCAAAAATAATTCAAGTAAGCAATACATTTGCTTTTTTTTAAATGAATAGAAGCTAAAAATGTAAAGAGTTAATTATATATGAGTTTTTTTGGTATTGATGGGCCTTTTTGACATACATGTAGTTCAAATTTGAGTTATAACGAGTAAATAGCTGGAAACTCGTTTCTTCTCATCATTTAATACCTAAAACTAGTTAGATGCTCATCTGATACATAAATATTTGAAAATAAAAAAAACTCTAATTTGTATGAACAATAGAATGTTGTATGTTTGTTATATCAAGTAAAGAAACTAGAGCATTTTAGAATAATACATTGGAAAGCACTACACAAGGTATGCTAACTTGGCATGTCAAAAATATAAGCTACAAACTATGAAGTTATGAGAAGAGACGTCAATGTATACTTGTGCATACTAATGTTGAGGGAAGTTCTAGCCTAATTTTTTGTGCAAATGATAAAGAAAATGTTTCATGAAATACAAACTTGATACTTTGCCATGAGTGGTTTGATGTTTTTAGGAGATGCATTTGATACATCTCAACCGTATTTATAATTTCTGAAGTTCTTATGCCACTATCTTATCAAATTATGCAAAGTTTTGTATATTTTTG
>NW_021289157.1:0-1347 GCF_002162155.2 Triticum dicoccoides
AATTATACCGATTGTTCATATATAAAGTTCACAATGAATGAACATTAATTCTTTCAGACAAATCAACTCATTTTTAGTTGAAATTCAATATATGTAAATTTAAAATCTAGATAAGAGAAAATGTAGTGCAAAATATGGTAGGAAGAACCGTATATGAACAAGACGACAAGTTACATGAAAAGAAACATGTATTTTACAAGTTTGTGCACCAAACTGTCTATTGCGTGCATGTTCTGTGACTTCGAGTGTATTTACCTCATCCATTAAATATCTAGAAATGCATTTAGTGGCTTAAATATAGCAAACGGACTCAGAAAGGTGCTAAATATTGAGATGGATCATTCAATGATGTATCTTGAGTGTATAAGTTTTTTGAATACCAACATATGAAGCATCGGTCCCTTCCGCGTTTAAACTAGACCAATTTTCTCTCCAAACCATGTGTCTTTTCGGAGATGGTTCGATTTCTCATAAATTTTGTGAAACATTCTCAATTTTATATCACGCCCTACAAGGGGCATATAATGACACCATGCCAATTTTCATGTTTTTTGGATTTCTTTCCATTTTTTGGAATTAAAAAACAATAAAACTACATGTTGGACATTTTTTCAAAAACAAAAACAATGTTGAACATTTTAAAAAATATTAACATTTTAAAAAAATATTAACATTTAAAAAAAATGTTCTCATTCAAAAAAAGTAACTGTTTTAAAATGTAAGTTGGAAATTTTTGTTAATCGTAAGGAACACTCTTTCACACAAATATGATTGTTCAAAGCTACAGGTGGTTCGACCCCGGCCTTAAAAGTGTGGCTTTATATACTTTACTAATGAAAAAAAAGTCCCATTCATATCACGAAAAAATAGTTGCCATGTGGGAATGAGCTAACCGCTTAAAATTCATGTCTCAGGTTCTAGTTCCATTCATTTGCGGTTTTGTTTTTAAATTAAAACATGTGGCGTACACCTGTAGAATTGTTACATGTACTATAATACATATATTTTGTTCTAGAAGAGTTTCAATAATTTTAGAGATGATTTAATATTTTCTATAGTTTAAATGAATTTATGTGTGCTTATTGGAGTCAATGCTAATTTGATGTATATGTAACTCAAATATAGTTTAAAACATTTCCATTTCTTAAGGAATTATGTTTTATCTTAGTTCATATGAAATAGATAAAATTGTCAAAATATACTTAGGGATAACTGAAACTTCTATTTGCAACCTATTGGAAAAATGATAATAATATCATACTATCATAGAAAATTCCTATATTTGGGCATGGAATAATATTATTAATTCATAAAATTGGCATGGATTTTTTAGAAGATTTCACAAAT
>NW_021289158.1:0-1488 GCF_002162155.2 Triticum dicoccoides
GCTCCGTCGCTGACGTCTGAAGTGCTTCGGCTGATACCACGACGTCGGGATACCCATAACTACTCCCACGTAGATGGTTAGTGCGTATAGGCTCGTAGCCAACTCAGATCAAATACCAAGATCTCGTTAAGCGTGTTAAGTGTCTGCGAACGCCGAACAGGGCCAGGCCCACCTCTCTCCTAGGCGGTCTCAACCTGCCCTGTCGCTCCGCCACAAAGATCCACACAGAGGGCCGTCGGGACAAAGGTCCTTTCAGCCCCCAATCCGTGAATCACTCGCGGGTACTCTTCGAGCTGACCCGACTTTAGTCACCATCTGTATAGTATGTATGTATGTATAGTATATACCCGTGATCACCTCCCGAGTGATCACGGCCCAATAGTATAGCAAGGCAGACTGACAAGAATGTAGGGCCAATGATGATAAACTAGCATCCTATACTAAGTATTTAGGATTGCAGGTAAGGTATCAACAGATGTAGCGACAATGTCAGGCTATGCATCAGAATAGGATTAACGAAAGCAGTAACATGCTACACTACTCTAATGCAAGCAGTATAGAGGAGAATAGGCGATATCTGGTGATCAAGGGGGGGCTTGCCTGGTTGCTCTGGCAAGAGAGAGGAGTCGTCAACAACGTAGTCGATCGGGGCAGCAGCAGCGTCGGTCTCGGAGTCTACCGGAAAGGAGTAACGGAGGGGGAACACAATAAATAACAGAGCAATCAAATGTAACACAAAGCAAGACGCGGCAATACGTTGTGCTAGGGGTGACCTAACGTAGGGATAGGCGATACCGGTGAAGGGGGAAACATCCGGGAAAGTATTCCCGGTGTTTCGCGTTTTCGGACAGGTGAACCGGAGGGGGAAAGTTGCGAGTTCGATAGGTTAGGGGTGTGTGGCGGACGAACGGATTGCGTATCCGAAATCGTCTCGTCGTTCTGAGCAACTTTCATGTACAAAGTTTTTCGATCCGAGCTACGGTTTACCTTATATTAATTTTAGAAGATTTAATCAACTTATAAATTATTATTATTAATTTAATCCGAAAATGGCATTACTGCATCAGCATGACGTCAGCATGACATCATCAGTCAACAGAGGTGTTGACTGGGTCAAGCTGACATGTGGGTCCCGCATGTCATTGACTGTTTCAGTTAATTAAGTTAATTAGTTAATTAGGTTAATTAACCTTATTTAGTTAATTTAATCAGAATTAATTAAGTTAATTAATTAGTTAATTAATTAATTAATTAATTAATTTTATTATTAATTATTTACTTATTATATTTATTATTATTTTTTTTAATTCTTTTTTTTTTCGTTCTGGGCGTGGGCCCCGTTTGTCATAGGCCCATAGGGGCCTTAGTGGTTATGGGCGTGTGGGCGCGCGGGACGACGGGGCGCCAGAATCCGGCGGGGTAGGGGGGAAGGGGCCGGCCAGCTCCGGCGAGCGGCGGGAACGGCCAACAGGGGGCTCGGCGGCAGCG
>NW_021289159.1:0-1046 GCF_002162155.2 Triticum dicoccoides
GCTGGGCTGCACAGGGAGGAGCCCAGGTAAGCTTCTCCCTTTTATTTTTTTTCTGTTTTCTAATTTCTGACATTTGTTTTGATTTAAATAATATATTAAATCATTTATTTAACTTATGCCAATTTTTGCAGGGGCTAGATATATTATTCCAGAGCTCCTTTATAATTGGCATAATATTTGGACATATATTAATATATATAGAAATATATTTCCAATGCAAATATTTATGCATTAATTCCAAATGCCCAAAATAAATGTCCATGAGCCACTAAAAATATTGGTTTGATTTTTATCTCTGTCCAATATTTTCAGAGAGCAACATGAGCATTTTCTTGGACCTTCTTGGAGAAATTTTTATTTGGGTCATTTTCAAAATGATTCTGAGGTTTCACAGATCCCCATTTCAAGTTAAATGGAATTTTAAACATGATGCACACACTCTAATGCATGACTAGCTAGGGTGTGACAACTCACCCCCACTCAAAAGAATCTCGTCCCGAGATTTGGGTTCCTCCGGAAAGAAGGCGGGGTACTCGAGTCGAAGACGATCCTCCCTTTCCCAAGTTGCTTCATCTTCAGAATGGTGCGACCACTGTACTTTGAGGAACTTGATGTTCTGGCGTCGAGTGGTACGCTCGGCCTGATCGAGGATACGAATGGGGTACTCTCGATATGTAAGATTATCCTGGAGATCAAGCGTTTCGTGGTCCACTTCACGGATAGGATCCGAGAAGCAACGCCTGAGTTGAGAAACGTGGAAGACATCGTGGACTCTGGAGAGATGCGGAGGTAGTTCCAACTGGTAGGCAACTTCTCCTCGTTTGGCGAGAATGCGAAAAGGTCCAATGTAACGAGGAGCCAATTTGCCTTTGATACCGAAACGATGGGTTCCCTTCAGAGGGGTGACCCGAAGATAAGCCTTCTCGTCAACCTCGAAAGTCATAGCCTTATGTTTTCGGTCATATTGACTCTTTTGACGAGATTGGGCTGTTTTCAACTTTTCACGAACGATGCGAACTTGTTCTTCTGCTTCCTGAATCATATCC
>NW_021289160.1:0-1508 GCF_002162155.2 Triticum dicoccoides
CGCCCGAACGGAGCCGCCGCCACCGACGAGCTCCCTCACGGCCACCGCCACCCCCTAGCCTCGCCGATGCGCTCAAAGGCTCCGCCTCGACCCCCTCTTCCTCCCCACTGATCCACGGCCCTCCGGAAGCCCTGGATGCTGCCAGCTTCGCCGTTCCCCTCCTCGGCCACCGCGGATCGCCGCCGTCAAATCCGCCCCCGTCCGGCCTCCCTCAAGCTCGCCGTCCACCTCTACAGGGTCTACGTGAGCTCTCCGTCCGTTTCCCCCTCTCTGTTTCGTCGTTCGCGCGCCGTAGCTAGGTTATCCACCGTGGCCGAGAGCTTCTCGCCGCCGGCCATGGCGTGGCCGTGGCCACAGCCACCGCAGCTCGCTCCCGAGCCACCGTCGTGCTCATCGCAACCCCAGGAGGCCGCAGCGCCCTTCCGTTTCCCCTCTTGTGCACCGTAGCGCCGTTCCCGCCAACGCCCGAGGTCCGGCAGCCGCTGAGCTCGACGCCGGCGAGGATTACGGCCGCCCTAGCTTCTCCCGTTTGCCCTGTTAGATGCGCGCGAGCCTGGGCATTCCGTAGATGCCCTCCGCCGGCCATTTGGTCGCAGGAGCAAGAAACCCAAAGGCCTCCGCCGCCTCGGCCTCGCCGGCGACTCAACGCCGGCGGGATTGAGTCGTTTGACCAGGGGTTTGACCTCCCCTGGGTCTATGACAGGTGGGCCCCCGCCATCAGGTGATTAGTTTAAGCTAATCACCACCTAAGCTAACCCCCTGACACTGACATGTGGGCCCTAGTGCCCCTAATCTTTAATTAAACTAAACTAACCCCCCTGTCTAACCTGTGTCACTGACGTGTGGCCCCCACACGTCAGGTTTGACTCTGGGCGACCCAGTTGACCTGCTGACCTCAGCCTTACGCCATGCTGACGCAATATTCCTTTTCTGGAATTTAGTTCATTTTATAAATATTCAGGAAATTCCAGAAATTTGTAAAAACTTCTAAAAATCATAGAAATTCAACCGTAACTCCAAATTAGATAGTTTATATATGAAAAATTATCAGAAAAATTCAAGGAATCCATCTGTACCATTTTCATGCATGTTAGAACAACTTATAGCTGCTGTTTAGCACAAATCAATTAAATGGCATTTGAATAATCACATATGGAGTTTGAATTTGAATCTTGTATTCAAACCAACTTCATTTAATCTGTTGCTAGTTGCATTAGCCCAAAACACATTCATTTTGCCATGTCATGATCATGCATCATATTGTGCATTGCATTGATTGTGTTCCCTTCTGTGTTGCCGGTATTTGTCCCCTCTCGATAGACGTGATACCGATGATGTGATCGTTGACACTGATGAAGACTCAATGTTATCTTCAGAAGTGCCAGGCAAGCAAAACCCCCTTGTTCATTCCGATACAATCCTACTCTCTCGCTCCTGCTCTCTTTTAATGCATTAGGACAACACCGATTCATCTGTTACTTGCTGCGGTAGTTGAACCCCTTTATCCT
>NW_021289161.1:0-1021 GCF_002162155.2 Triticum dicoccoides
GTGGCCGGCCCCCCTCTCTCCCTTCCCCTCCGAGGAATCCTAGTTGGACTAGGATTGGGGGGAGGAATCCTACTCCCAGAGGGAGTAGGACTCTCCTGCGCCTCCCTCTTTGGCCGGCCAGCCTCCCCTTCTCTCCTCCTTTATATACGGAGGCAGGGGCACCTCTAAACACACAAGTTGACACAAGTTGATCCACGTGATCGATTCCTTAGCCGTGTGCGGTGCCCCCTGCCACCATATTCCTCGATAATACTGTAGCGGAGTTTAGGCGAAGCCCTGCTGCTGTAGTTCATCAAGATCGTCACCACGCCGTCGTGCTGACGAAACTCTTCCCCGACACTTTGCTGGATCGGAGTCCGGGGATCGTCATCGAGCTGAACGTGTGCTCGAACTCGGAGGTGCCGTAGTTTCGGTGCTTGATCGGTTGGATCGTGAAGACGTACGACTACTTCCTCTACGTCGTGTCATTGCTTCCGCAGTCGATCTGCGTTGGGTACGTAGACAACACTCTCCTCTCGTTGCTATGCATCACATGATCCTGTGTGCGCGTAGGAAAAATTTTGAAATTACTACGAAACCCAACAGTGGCATCCGAGCCTAGGTTAATGATGTTGATGTTATTTGCACGAGTAGAACACAAGTGAGTTGTGGACGATACAAGTCATACTGCCTACCAGCATGTCATATTTTGGTTCAGCGGTATTGTTGGACGAGACGACCCGGACCAACCTTACGCGTACGCTTACGCGAGACCGGTTCCCTCGACGTGCTTTGCACAGAGATGGCTTGCGGGCGACTGCCTCTCCAACTTTAGTTGAACCAAGTATGGCTACGCCCGGTCCTTGCGAAGGTTAAAACAGAGTCTATTTGACAAACTATCGTTGTGGTTTTGATGCGTAGGTGAGATTGGTTCTTACTTAAGCCCGTAGCAGCCACGTAAAACATGCAACAACAAAGTAGAGGACGTCTAACTTGTTTTTGCAGGGCATGTTGTGATGTGATATGGTCAAGGCATGATGCT
>NW_021289162.1:0-1458 GCF_002162155.2 Triticum dicoccoides
CAAATGAAGGGCCTAGCTTGGAGAAGGATGAACATTGGAGCAAGAACAAGCATGGAGATGATGGCATGCGCAAGGGGAACAAGAACGGAGTTACAAGTGATGATTTCAGGACTTTGAAGCCACCATAATGGGTGCATGAAGCCTTGGACGAAATATACAAGATGCCACTTCATAAATTTCGTCCCGAGGCTATTTTAGGTGCTGCGTCACCTTATTATTGGGCCAGGCCCATGTAATTTCGAAATACATAAGTATAGGCTATTTTTAGAGTCCGTATGTGTGGGGAAACAAGAGATAGGGTTGATTTCGGACCCCTCCACCAAGGGCCACGAAATTCCGCCCTCTTCCTCCATATATACAGCCCTTAGGGCATCGTTTAGACTTTGGGTTTTGTTTAGATTAAAAGTTCGCCATAGCTGCAACTTCGCGTACTTCGTTTGTGTTCAACGACCAGACAAAGGCGTCACAGAA
Source organism: Triticum dicoccoides (assembly GCF_002162155.2). NCBI lineage: Eukaryota > Viridiplantae > Streptophyta > Magnoliopsida > Poales > Poaceae > Triticum > Triticum dicoccoides. Next base: position 472 of record NW_021289162.1, read on the forward strand.
CCCCACCTTGATCAATAAAGCTTTCATCTTATATTCGCAATATCCAGATTGCAATCTTAGTTTCTTGCTTGTTCTTCGTTTGCTCGCAGGAAACAGACCCTCGTGGTCAGGTTGATCGTGCTCCGGCGTGGTCAATAACCTCTCAGAGTTGGTTTAGCGATTGCTAAGGCGCGACGTCCTCGCACGTTCGTAGTCGGATCGTCAAAGTCGACTTCCACCAAAACGAAATCCACCATCTCATCGAAAGACGGGACACCTTTGCCTCTATCAAGTGGTATCAGATTTCCAGGTTGCTCGGTGAGATTTTACAGTTTTTCGTAGTTTAGATCGAGTCTGTTCTTCATACCTACAGTCCACGAAAAAGCCAAAAAAAAATTAGGGTTAGTTCATCATATCCGAACCAATCTGAGCCTTTGCATAATCTTTTTAGGGTTTTGCTTTGTTGAATTTGCGGTTGCATCGTCGTGTCTAGTTGCTGGTCTTAGAGTCTAGTCTTTTAGAGTTTCGAGTTCTGGTCATAAGTTGTCACGCCGCCGCCGCACCATTATCATCGCCCCTGCCATCTACCACCACCGCTCCGAATCCGTATCCATATACCACCACCAATCCGTGTCCATATACCACCACCGATCCATATCCATATACTACCACCGCTACCACCACCGCTGCCATATACCACCACCATATATCCACCACCAATCCGAGTTCCTTGCTTATTAGGGTTGTTTTCGAGATCCATCTAGATTCCGATTCGTGTTTCCTTGCCGGAGTAGGTTTCGGAAAAAAAAAAGAGTCGGTTAGCCACGCTCCGTTTAGGCCCAAAATTTTTCGAAAACGCATTTTTCGAAAAAATTTCTGGCTATCCTATTTTTAGGTGTTTCTGAGTGTTTTGAGACAGGTGCCATTATAGGAAGTTTTTTTTGACCCGTTTCTAGTTTTTGGGTCCGGGCAGTCGAAAAAAAAAAATTGGTCGAAAAATTTCGTGCC
>NW_021289163.1:0-1603 GCF_002162155.2 Triticum dicoccoides
CAAAAGAAAGACTAAGAAGGGTGCGAGCCAGCCGGCACCGAGTACGATCCGTGCTCAGGACGGGCCACCTTCACCGCAGGATATCTCGAGGAGGGTGCATGTGGCGGGTAGGGCGATGCTACCGACAAATATGCTCAATGCTGCAACCGGTGCTATGCGGAGTCTGCATGACAGTGTTCTTGCTTTGGAGAAGCGGCGTCTCAGGGAGAAGGATGTGGCATACCCGGTTTTCGCGGCCAAGGTGCCAGAGGGCAAGGGCTTTGTGGATAACTCCATCGGGCGTATGATCGTCCTGCGTTTTGATGACATCCACGCTATGTTGAACCTTCATCCGCTGCACTACACCTTCGTTCGGCTATTTTCGCTGAGTATGGAGATGCGGATCATTCGCGACAAGACCCCGAACATCGTGATAGTCGACCCCTTCTACATGCGTGCCAAGATCTTGGGCAGCGCTGGGGACCGGCAAGTCGCGAGTTCTTACCTCGATGGCGTCATTCTGGCAAACCAAGATAAGGATAACTTCCTCGTGCCTTACTTTCCCGAGTAAGTCCTCCCCTCAACCGGCCCGTAACATATGAATTCTTACATTTCGATCGTTTTTCTTTTAACATTCCGTGTTTTCTACAGTGACACACGTTGCACGCTCATCCTCCTAAGCCCCAAATATTCCATGGCCACGTATTTCGACCCGGACCGTCAGTCGAACGTAGACTACACAAATGTCAAGAAGGTTCTTGATGATGTTCTCCCCGGCTACGCCCAATCTGGAGGCACCTTCACCAAGCCTATTCGTAAGTACGGCAAGCACGTGTTCTCCCACAATACGACGTTCTGCTGCGTCAAGCAGCCGCCTGGCGGTCAGAAGGGTGCCTACTACGCCATCCATCACATGCAGGCGATCGTACGGGACCATCATCAACTTCTGCTACCGAGTAAACTCAAAGATTGGGCCGCGAGCGTGTCGGCAATCCAGGACGCGGACCTCCGACAAGAATTCTTTCGCATCCAGTCGGAGTTTGCGGAAATCATCCATCAAGATGTCCTTCGTACCTCAGGGCAGTTCTACCTCAGAAATCAACCGTCCAACAGTGACATCGACACAATGCTACAAATGCAGGATGACAACGCCCGTTCTTTCATGACTCCCACGATAGACGGCGGCTTCATCCACGCTCTGGTCCCTTGAGTCGAGTTGTCTAGTTCTGAAACATCGATTGGCTCATGTTGTAATTAAACTTTAATGAACTTGTAGTATGTCTCTTTGGTTTCGAGAGTCGTTCAACTTAGATGTAATCGATGCTATTAATGTCTTGCTTTTCTCTTTCGATCGTTCTGTTGCATACTTATATATTGCTTATGTATTGTCTGTGAATTGGTACTAACGTTTCGTTTGGCTAGTGCATAGCGATGCCGACGTATGTCGTGTACAAGGGTAAGGTTCCCGGAGTCTACGATGACTGGGAGGAGTGTCGGAGACAGGTTCACCGATTCAGCGGTAACAGTTACAAAGGGTACACCACTAGGGCCGAGGCCGAATCTAGATACGCCCGCTATCTAGCGGGAGAGGGGAGGGAGCGTTGGAGGAACCGGATGAAGACGA
>NW_021289164.1:0-2222 GCF_002162155.2 Triticum dicoccoides
ACCTCGCCTATCTGAGGCTCGGTGAAGTCGGCAGCTGGAGGCGTCTCCTGAGAGCTGAACGCCAGACGGCGCCTGTTGCAACTTGGCTTCTCCGCGGTACCAGCTAGATCGCACACGTCTTTTGTTGGGTTTGGTTCTTGAGAAGGAGGCCCCATGAAGTCACCATCGTACCCATGATCGGCAAAGTACTGATCGACGTTGCCAAATGTATCATCGTCGTCGTCGTCGTCGTTCTGATCCTGTGCCATATGCATGTTTGTATCCAGTGGCATAGGGATGTCCGGCACCGTTACGGCGGTCTTTCCATGGGGCCGACTTGGCGCCGGCACGACTGGCGGTGTTGTCTTTGGGGTGGTGTCCCCCGCCCCCAAACGAATCTGGCTCTTCGGCCAAAGCAGGGGCCAGCTCAGGCAGGCGCTGAGGGTCATCACGTCTTCATCGTCGGCCCCGATGGGTCGAATCGGAGGTAACAAGTCGTCGCAGCCTGGCAGCACCCGAACCAGTTGAACCCTAAACAAGTTGGGTGGCATCTGGGTACCGTGGAACAAGGGGTTGCCCGGTTTAACGATTTTGCCCTTGGCGACATCGAGCAACTCGTTGTTCACGAAGTGGAGGAGAGTGCACGGAACGTCGGCGGCGCCCTGCGAAAACATGTAGGGCGTCAGGGATGCCCAGTCAAAGGCAAGGAGATGAAGTCCTCGGCCGAGAGAGGCTTAATTAGTTACCGTGATGATGGCGTCGAGCTCGGCTAATGTCGACGCACCGCCAACGGCGGGCGTGCAGTTGACGGAGGTGCCGCTTGCTGTAGAGGTGCCGGCCGGCGTACACCCGGGTGCATTAAGCTCCTGTGCCAGCGTCGGAGACACCAATGTCGCCTCCGCCGGAGGCACCAATGGCCCCGCCATCGCATTATGCGAGTTGCTGGCCTCGGTCATTGTACGTCTTCTTAATAAAGGTTTTGTGCTCTACCACCCAAGGATCGACCACGTCTATGTGTTGTAGCGCGACTAGGTTTGCTCTTTCAAAGTCCGCGAGTCGACCCTCGAAGTCGACATGCATTTTGCGGTGACCCTCACGGTGACCCCATCCAGCGAGCCTGCCGAGGTGCCTGTTGACGGGCAGACCAACGGGGTTCTCGATGCCTAGATAATTCGTGCAGTAGGAGATGCACTCTTCGGTCAGAAAGCCCCTGGCTATGCTTCCTTCTGGACGTGACATGTTGTGAACGTATCCTTTGATGACACCATTCATCCTTTCGAACGGCATCATGCTGTGCAGGAACGTCGGCCCGAGTTGGATGATATCCTCCACTATATGGACCAGCAGATGCACCATAACGTCGAAGAATGCGGGCGGGAAGTACATCTCAAGCTCGCATAGTATCACCACAATCTCTTCCTGTAGCCTTCTGAGTTGCCTCACGCAAATCGACTTCCGAGAGATGCCGTCGAAGAAGTTGCATAGGCCAAATAGCGTTTCACGGACGTGCGCGTCCATGATCCCACGGATTGCAACTGGAAGTATCTGCGTCATCAGCACGTGACAGTCGTGAGACTTCATCCCGCTGAACTTCTGCTTCGCTGGGTCTAGGTATCTGTTTATCTTCCCCGCGTAACCGTAAGGAAGTTTTACTCCTAGGAGGCAGGTGAAAAACTTCTCGATCTCCTCCTGACTTAGAGTGAAGCACGCGGGAGGGTAGTCATTTCCGGTCTTCTTGGCCTTTTTGCCTTTGCGACGACTTTCTGTGTCCTGCTTCGCCTCATCATCATCATCATCATCATCATCATCATCATCATCATCATCATCATCATCATATATAGCGTGAAGCTCCTGCCTGATGCCCATTGATTTCAAGTCTGCCCATGCTTTCGGCCCATCTTTGGTCCTCTCTGGCATGTTGAGCAGGGTACCAAGCAAACTCTCGCACACGTTCTTCGTGATATGCATGACATCAAGGCTGTGAGGCACACGGTGGATCTTCCAGTACGGCAAGTCCCAGAAAATAGACCTTGTTTTCCATACCTTCAGCAGCGGCTCTGGCGCCTTTCGCTTCTTTCCCGGCTCTGGCGCCTTTTGCTTCTTTCCCGGCAGTGGGCAGTCTTTCCAATTTTTCAAGAGCTTGTCTATTTCCTCGCCGCTCCTCATACACGGGCGTTTTCGGGGTTCGGTTTCACCATTGAACAGATCCTTGCGTTTCCTCCACGGGTCATCGTCGCGAAGCC
>NW_021289165.1:0-2564 GCF_002162155.2 Triticum dicoccoides
TCTCCTGGGCCCCCTGGTGGGCCTCCGGCGTCCATCTTCTGCTATATCATCACTTTTACCCTGGAAAAAATCGTGGGAAAGCTTACGAGACGAATCTCCGCCGCCACGAGGCGGAACCTTGGCGGAATCAATCTAGGGCTCTGGCAGAGCTGTTCTGCCGGGGACACTTCCCTCCGGGAGGGGGAAATCATCACCAACGTCATCACCAATGATCCTCTCATCGGGAGGGGGTCAATCTCCATCAACATCTTCACCAGCACCATCTCCTCTCAAAATCCTAGTTCATCTCTTATATCCAATCTTGTATCAAAACCACAAATTGGTACCTGTGGGTTGCTAGTAGTGTTGATTACTCCTTGTAGTTGATGCTAATTGGTTTACTTGGTGGAAGATCATATGTTCAGATCCTTTATGCATATTATTACTCCTCTGATTATGAACATGAATATGCTTTGTGAGTAGTTACGTTTGTTCCTGAGGACATGGGTGAAGTCTTGCTATTAGTAGTCATGTGAATTTGGTATTCGTTTGATATTTTGATGACATGTATGTTGTCTTTTCCTCTAGTGGTGTTATGTGAACATCGACTACATGACACTTCACCATTATTTGGGCCTAGAGGAAGGCATGGGGAAGTAATAAGTAGATGATGGGTTGCTAGAGTGACAGAAGCTTAAACCCTGGTTTATGCGTTGCTTCGTTAGGGGCTGATATGGATCCATATGTTTAATGTTGTGGTTAGGTTTACCTTAATACTTCTTTTGTAGTTGCGGATGCTTGCAATAGGGGTTAATCATAAGTGGGATGCTTGTACAAGTTAGGGCAGTACCCAAGTGCCAGTCCACCCACATATCAAATTATCAAAGTACCGAACGCGAATCATATGAACGTGATGAAAACTAGCTTGACGATAATTCCCAATGTGTCCTCGGGAGCTCCTTTATCATTATTAGAAATTGTCCAGGCTTATCCTTTGCTACATAAAGGATTGGGCCACCTTGCTGCACTTTACTTACTTTATTTACTTGTTGCTCGTTACTATTTATCCTATCACAAAACTACCTATCACCTACTATTTCAGTGCTTGCAGAGAAAACCTTACTGAAAACCGCTTATCATTTCCTTCTGCTCCTCGTTGGGTTCGACACTCTTACTTATCGAAAATACTACGATAGATCCCCTACACTTGTGGGTCATAAAGACTCTTTTCTGGCGCCATTGCCGGGGAGTGTAGCACTTTGTGTGAGTGGAACTTGGTAAGGAAACATTTATATAGTGTGCTGAAATTTTCTGTTACTTGTCACTATGGAAACTAATCCTTTGAGGGGCTTGTTTGGGGTATCTTCACCCCAACCAGAAGAGCAAAGAGTTGCTCCTCAACCTACTGAACTTTATGAAAATATTCACTTTGAGATTCCTTCGGGTATGATAGAGAAACTGCTAGCTAATCCATTTGCAGGAGATGGAACGTTGCATCCCGATTTACACGTTATCTTTGTGGATGAAGTTTGTGGATTATTTAAGCTTGCAGGTATTCCCGATGATGTTGTCAAAAGGAAGGTCTTCCCTTTATCTTTGAAGGGAGATGCATTGACATGGTATAGGCTATGTGATGATACGAGATCTTGGAATTATAAGTGATTGAAGTTGGAATTTCACCAGAAGTTCTATCCTATGCATCTTGTTCATCGTGATCGTAATTACATATATAATTTCCAGCCTCGCGAAGGAGAAAGCATCGCTCAAGCTTGGGGGAGGCTTAAGTCAATGTTGTATTCATGCCCCAATCATGAGCTCTCTCGGGAAATGATTATTCAGAATTTTTGTGCTCAGCTTTCTCTTGATAATCGCAACCTGCTCGATACTTCCTGTGTTGGTTCTTATATGCTGAAGACTATTGATTTCAAATGGGACTTATTGGAAAGAATTAAACGCAACTCTGAAGATTGGGGTTCCAACGACGGTAAGGAGTCAGGTATGCCACCTAAGTTTGATTGTTTTAAATCTTTTATGGATACCGATGCTTTTCGTGGATTTAGGGCTAAGTATGGACTTGACTCTGAGATATTAGCTACTTTTTGTGAATCTTTTGCTACTCACATTGATCTCCCTAAATAGAAGTGGTTTAAATATAATCCTCATGTTGAAGTGAAAGTATTTGCACCTATTACAGTCGAAGAAAAGACTATTACCTATAGTGATCCTATTGTTCCTACTGCTTATGTTGAAAAACCTCCTTTTCTTGTTAGGATAAAAGATCATGCTAAAGCTTCGACTATTGTTCGTAAGAGTAATACCAGGACTTATACACCTCCTGAGCAAATTAATGTTGAACCTAGTATTGCTATGATTAAAGATCTCTTGGATGAGGACTTGGATGGGCATGTTATTTCTTTCTTGGGTGAAACTGCTAATATTGCTAGACCTGATACTAAGACACGTAGACCTGTTGTAGGCATGCCTGTTATTTCTGTTAAAATAGGAGATCATTGTTATCATGGCTTATGTGATATGGGTGCTAGTGCTAGTGCGATACCTTATGATCTTTATAAAGAAATTATGCA
>NW_021289166.1:0-2302 GCF_002162155.2 Triticum dicoccoides
GATGCGCATGCTCTGCTCCAGGTACGTAGGCACGAAGGGAAGCCCCAGCTTCTTCGTTGTGGTACAACAACAAAAGGTATCAGAAATCAAGAGAAGGGAAACTAGGAACATCACATGGGGCTGCCATATTCCTGCGGATTCAGACCACAGCAGCGACAGAAGATTACACGGAGCAGAGACGAGGTCGTGAGCGACGCACCGAGGTAGTCGACGGGGATGCGGCCATTGGAGAAGCGTCCGGTGGGGCGGTGGGTGTCGAAGTCCCGCCCGTAGGGCTCGCGGTCGGCGCGGGCGAGCGTGCCGAGGTAGTTGTTGGTGCCGACGTCGAACGTGGAGTCGCCGATGACGAAGAGCGCGGGGACGAGCGGGGTGGGTCGGGTGAGGAGCACCAAATCTCGATGGAGACGGTGCAGCGGCGAGAGGAGAGCCCAGTGGAACTGCTCGATCCAGATGGGCGCCGCCCTGATCCCGGATCCGGCGGCCTCTAGCCTCGCCGTCACCATTGCTGGTGGCTGCTCTAGCTGGTGTACCCGCGGCCAGAGACGACAGAGCCGGCATCGTGGTTGGTGACGACGAAGGAGAAGACGATGAAGACGAGCCGGCGTCGCGTCCGGTGGCTCAGCCAGATGCCGCCACGTCCGTGGTCTAGGACGACGAGGGAGAGGACCAGGACCCCCACTCGCGGTCGGTGGTGGCGACCATGTCCACGACGGCCTCCATCTCGGGCCAGTTGGATCTGAGAGTGGGGAGGGGAGGGATCTGGATCGGGAGCGCGATGGGGAGGGCCGAGCGGTGACCGTGTGGGGGAACGCCGGAGGGGGCGGCGGCGCGTTGAGATCCAGAGGGAGGGAGTGAGGTTAGGGGCGGCGGCGGGGGATCCAGAAGGAGGAGTGGTGTGCGGGGGCGATGGATCCAGAGAGAGGGAGAGGGTGAGAGCGCTGGGGCTCGCTGCGCGGGGAGAGAGTGGAGTGGTGTGCGGTGGGTTTTTTTCGAGGGGTAGCTCGCGGTGGGTGAGGTGAGGGCCGTTGGATCTAGGAGGATCCGACGGTGGTTTATCCATGATCCGCGTGAGAGGCCTTTGGACCAATCAGAACGTAGTATACATGTATGATATTTTGACCATTTAAATTGGTCATAATTGACTAAAAGTAAGGTGCTAAATCATGTTAGCTATTTTATTATGACCTGAGAATATGAAAAAAAAACTTCTCATTGTGTCAGCAAATTTGACTATAGTTTTCAGGAATAATCATAAATTGAAATAAGACAAATATTTTTTTAAAGAGTTATGAGAAATGAGTTCTCTTAAATCATTTTTTCATTTTTCAGTGTCCAAAATGAGTTTTTTTTGAAGGACCTATAATATATTTGTTGCAAAATTAGACCAAATCAATTTTCTAAAATACTAGGACATATTTAATGCACAATTGACCAAATGGTTGGGTGTCAAAAGATTTGATCCACCTCTGGTGAAAAAGACAAATTTCCGCCGATTCAGTTGGAAGCGGGTCAAATTTGAACTGCGGCTGCCTCATAATTTTATTTTTATTTTTTCCAAAAATCATTTCTAGGTACATAAGTATCTATTTTATCAGAGGAACACCAAAAAAATTCCAAGATTCAACCACTAGCTAGGAATGGTCATTCCCGCCGTTTTGACCGCATTTTGAAACGGCCATAAAAATTCAAAAAAAATCAAAAAAATTGGGAAACCTTCGCATTGTATCATAATATGTGGCCAAGTTCCCAGGAAAAATAACAAACTTGTAATACGGCAATTATTATAAAAAAAGTGTTCTCGAAAACGAGCTATCATCTATGAAGATTCATGGCTTTCAAGCCAAATGATCAATCTTATGGCCACATTCATGGCATAGTTTGTTCAAAGGATGTCATATTTTGCACAAATTTCATCTTAGATTGGCAAACAATATTGACAAAGGGAGTTTTTATTTCTTTTGCATGAAAAAACAATTTTTCATTTTTTGAGTGCCCAAAATAAGTTTTTTTTGAAGGACTTACGATATATTTGTTGCAAAATTGTACCAAATCAATTTTCTAAAATACTAGGCCATATATAATGCACAATTGACCAAGTGGTTGGGTGTAAAAAGTTTTGATCCACCTCTTGTGAAAAAAACAAATTTCCGCCGATTCAGTAGGAAGCGGGTAAAATTTCAACTGCAGCTGCCTCGTAGTTTGCTCCTTATTTTTTTCAAAAATTATTTCTAGGTACATAAGTATCTATTTAATCAGAGAAACACCAAAAAAAATCCAAGATTCAACCACTAGCTAGGAACGG
>NW_021289167.1:0-748 GCF_002162155.2 Triticum dicoccoides
AAACTATGAGTGTTGATGACCGACACATGAACGCACCCTGGGGTTCATTAATCGTGGAAATCACTGCCCACGAAACGGTCCAGAATAGCCCAAAAATTGTAGTGTTGATAACCGACACGTAATCGCACCTTGAGGTTCGACAACCATGTAAATCGCTTTGGGACCCCAAAACAGTGAGTAATAGTCCACGTAACGGGCCAGAATTGGCCAAAACTGTGAGTGTTGATGACCGACATGTAAACGCACCCCAGGGTTCATTAATCGTGGAAATCACTCCGGGACCCCTAAATAGTGAGTTATAGTCCACAAAATGGGCCAAAATTGGCAAAAACTGTGAGTGTTGGTGACTGACACTTAAACGCACCCTGGGTTCGTTAATCGTGCAAATCACACTGGGACCCCAAAACGGGCCAAAATCGGCCAAAACTGTGAGTGGTGATGACTGACACGTAAACACACGCTGGGTTCGTTAATAGTGGAAATCACTCCGGGACCCCAAAACAGTGAGTAATAGTCCACGAAACAGGCCAAAATCGACCAAAGCTGTGAGTGTTGATGACCGACACGTAAACGCACCCCGGGGTTCGTCAATCGTGGAAATCACTCCGGGTCCCCAAAATAGTGAGTAATAGACCAAGAAACGGGCCAGAATCGGCCAAAACTGTGAGTGTTGATGACCGACATATAAGTGCACCATGGGGTTCAACAACCATGGAAATCGCTTTGGCACCCCAAAACGGTGAGTAAT
>NW_021289167.1:3004-4342 GCF_002162155.2 Triticum dicoccoides
ACGCACCCTGGGTTCGTTAATCGTGCAAATCACTCCGGGACCCCAGAACAGTGAGTAATAGTTCACGAAACAGGCCAAAATTGGCCAAAATTGTGAGTGTTGATGACCGACACATAAACGCACCCCGGGGTTCGTTAATCGTGGAAATCACTTCGGGACCCCAAAAGAGTGAGTAATAGTCCACGAAACGGGCTAGAATCGGCCAAAACTTTGAGTGTTGATGGCCAACACATAAACGCACCCCGAGGTTCGTTAATCGTGGAACTCACTCTGGGTCCCCAAAACAGTGAGTAATAGTCGAAGAAACGGGCCAGAATCGGCCAAAACTGTGAGTGTTGATGACCGACATGTAAGCGCACCTTGGGGTTCAAAAACCATGGAAATTGCTTTGGCACCCCAAAACAGTGAGTAATAGTCCATGAAACGGGCCAGAATCGGCCAAAACTGTCAGTTTTGATGACCAACACATAAACGGACCCCGGGGTTCGTTAATAATGGAAATCACTCCGGGACCCCAAAACATTGAGTGATAGTCCACGAAACGGTCCAAAATCGGCAAAAACTATGAGTGTTGATGACCGACACATAAACGCATCCCGGGGTTCGTTAATAATGGAAATCACTCTAGGACCCCCAAAACAGTGAGTAATAGTCCACGAAACGGGCCAGAATTGGCCAAAACTGTAAGTGTTGACTACCGACACGTAAATGCACCCCGGGGTTCTTTAATCGTGGGAAACACTCTGGGACCCCAAAACAGTGAGTAATAGTCCACGAAATGGGCCAGAAATAGCCAAAACTATGAGTATTGATGAGCGACACGTAAATGCAACCCGGGTTTGTTAATCGTGGAATCACTCCGGGACGCTAAAACAGTGAGTAATAGTCCATGAAACGGGCCAAAATCGGCCAAAAGTGTGACTGTTGATGACGGACCCGTAAGCGCACCTTGGGGTTCGACAACCATGGACCGTTTTGGGACCCCAAAACGGTGAGTAGTAGTCCATGAAACGGGCCACAATCGGCCAAAACTATGAGTGTTGATGACCGACACGTAAACGCATACCGGGGTTCGTTAATCGAGGAAATCATTATGGGACCCCAAAACAGTGAGTAATAGTCCATGAAACGGGCCACAACGGTCAAAACTGTGAGTGCTGATGACCGACACGTAAACGCACCCCGGGGTTCGTTAATCGTGGAAATCACTTCGGGACCCCAAAAAAGTGAGTAATAGCCCACGAAACGGGCCAGAATCGGCCAAAACTGTGAGTGTTGATGACCGACATGTAAGCGCACCTTTTGGTTCAACAATCATGGAAATCACTCCGGGACCCC
>NW_021289167.1:6299-7631 GCF_002162155.2 Triticum dicoccoides
GACCGACACATAAACGCACCCCGGGGTTTGTTAATAGTGGAAATCACTGCAGGACCCCAAAACAGTGAGTAATACTCTACGAAACGGGCCAGAATCGGCCAAAACTGTGAGTGTTGATAACCGACACGTAAACGCACCTCGGGGTTCGTTAATTGGAGAAAATCACTCCGGGACCCCAAAATAGTGAGTAATAGTCCACGAAACGGGCCAGAATCGGCCAAAACTGTGAGTGTTCATGGCCGACATGTAAACGCACCACTTGGTTCGTTAATCGTGGAAATCACTACGAGACTCCAAAACAGTGAGTAATAGTCCACGAAACGGGCCAAAATCGACCAAAACTGTGAGTGTTGATGACCAACTCGTAATCGCACCTTGGGGTTCGACAACCATGAAAATCGCTTTGGGACCCCAACACGGTGAGTAATAGTCCATGAAACGTGCCAGAATCAGCCAAAACTGTGAGTGTTGATGACTGATATGTCAACGCACCCTGGGGTTCGTTAATCGTGGAAATCACTCCGGGACCCCAAAATAGTAAGTAATAGTACAAAAACCGGTCAGAATCGGCCAAAACTTTGAGTGTTGATGACCAACACGTAAACGCAACCCGGGGTTCGCGAATCGTGGAAATCACTCCGGGTCCCCAAATCAGTGAGTAAAGGCACCCTGGGGTTCGTTAATCGTGGAAATCACTTTGGGACCCCAAAACTATGAGTAACAGTCCAGAAAATGGGCCAAAGTCGGCCAAAACTATGAGTGTTGATGACTGACACATAAATGCACCCCGGGGTTCGTTAATCGTGGAATTTGTTTTGCCACTCGAAAACGGTGAGCAATAGTGCACTAAATAGGCCAAAATTGGCCAAAACTATGAGTGTTATTAACCGACACGTAAAGTCACCCCGGGGTTCGTTAATCGTGGAAATCACTTCGGGACCCCAAAACTATGAGTAATAGTCCATGAAACAGGCCATAATCGGCGAAAACTATGAGTGTTGATGACTGACAGATAAACGCACCCCGGGGTTCGTTAATCGTGGAAATAACTCCGGGACCCCAAAATAGTGAGTAATAGTCCACGAAACGGGCCAGAATCGGCCAAAACTGTAAGTGTTGACTACCGACACGTAAATGCACCCCGGGGTTCTTTAATCGTGGAAATCACTCTGGGACCCAAAAATAGTGAGTAATAGTCCACGAAATGGGCCAGAATCATCCAAAACTATTAGTGTTGATGAGTGACACGTAAACACACCCCGGGTTTGTTAATCCTGGAATCCATCCGGGACCCCAAAACGATGAGTAGTAGGCAGGAAACGGGCCAGAATC
>NW_021289168.1:0-884 GCF_002162155.2 Triticum dicoccoides
GAGTAGGACTCCTCCTGCGCCTCTCCCTCTTGGCCGGCGCCCCCTCCCCCCTTGGCTCCTTTATATACGGAGGCAGGGGCACCTCTAAACACACAAGTTGACACAAGTTGATCCACGTGATCGATTCCTTAGCCGTGTGCGGTGCCCCCTGCCACCATATTCCTCGATAATACTGTAGCGGAGTTTAGGCGAAGCCCTGCTGCTGTAGTTCATCAAGATCGTCACCACGCCGTCGTGCTGACGAAACTCTTCCCCGACACTTTGCTGGATCGGAGTCCGGGGATCGTCATCGAGCTGAACGTGTGCTCGAACTCGGAGGTGCCGTAGTTTCGGTGCTTGATCGGTTGGATCGTGAAGACGTACGACTACTTCCTCTACGTCGTGTCATTGCTTCCGCAGTCGCTCTGCGTTGGTACGTAGACAACACTCTCCTCTCGTTGCTATGCATCACATGATCCTGTGTGCGCGTAGGAAATTTTTTGAAATTACTACGAAACCCAACAGTGGCATCCGAGCCTAGGTTATTGATGTTGATGTTATATGCACGAGTAGAACACAAGTGAGTTGTGGACGATACAAGTCATACTGCCTACCAGCATGTCATATTTTGGTTCGGCGGTATTGTTGGACGAGACGACCCAGACCAACCTTACGCGTACGCTTACGCGAGACCGGTTCCCTCGACGTGCTTTGCACAGAGATGGCTTGCGGGCGACTGTCTCTCCAACTTTAGTTGAACCAAGTATGGCTACGCCCGGTCCTTGCGAAGGTTAAAACGGAGTCTATTTGACAAACTATCGTTGTGGTTTTGATGTGTAGGTGAGATTGGTTCTTACTTAAGCCCGTAGCAGCCACGTAAAACATGCAACAACAAAGTAGAGGAC
>NW_021289169.1:0-1071 GCF_002162155.2 Triticum dicoccoides
GGGGAAAGTAGCACAAACAGACAATGCAAACAACCAATCAACTAGTGAAGCCAATCAAGAACCTAGAGATATAGCTAGCAAACTGAGAAGCACATGCAGAGCAAGAGCAGAGCAGAGCAAAAGAACAAAGCATCAACTTTGTCAAGCGTATGAAATTGCTTAGGTTCAACAGAAAACAAAAATGCCCTGTCAATTTTCAATGCCCTGTTTAATTGACCAAACAAGTGTTTTTATAGGCATAATACAGCAGCACAGTACTCCTAGTGATTCTTGGTGAACTGTGGAAGATTAAAGTACCAGATACTAACCATTTCAATAAATATTAAAATGGCCAAAAAAGGCATCATTTGATGAAGCAAACTTGAAGCAGTAGATTAACCAAAAATAAGCTTAACCCTTCAGATACTAACCATTTATCTAGTGTATAGTTTCTTTGTTTCAGATAGAACCAAGTTTTATCTAGTAGATTAACCAAGTTTCAGATATTAACCAAGGATCTTCCCTTGCAGAAATTGCACATGCCATTCAGAAAGAAAAAGAATTCTGAAGTAGAGTTCAGAAAAAAAAATTGTCATCATCAACTAACGTCTCAGCGACTTCTACTGTTTTTATTTTTTGAATTCTGGACTTCTACTGTTCTGTTATGTTGGGCTGCACGATGCCATACATTCCTCTATGCACTTCTAAACTTGTAAGATGTAACCTTTCTAGTACACTACAGAAAGAACAACATGGACGTCTCATGACAGCCGGGAGGAGACTTGGAGTCAAACTACCGCTAGCTTTCTCAACTCCCTATGTTCCGACCTCCACGTACAACAGGTGGTTGCGTGCAAATTCTACCTACTCTTGGAAACATATAGAGTCACAGGGCGTTCCTTTCTTGTTTCTGTTCAAGAACCTTGAGAGGAAAAGACAACAAGTTGATGATTATTATCAGCAAAGACTAGCCAAGACAAACAACGCTATAACTGACTGTTTTGGTTGCATTTGGTTTTTCTAGATGTACAATATCTAAAACTAATGAACCAGGAAGAAAAATGTGAAAAATTGTGAGAGGGGGAGAGGGGG
>NW_021289170.1:0-918 GCF_002162155.2 Triticum dicoccoides
CAAAGAAGATCCTTTCACCGAAGAAACTCCGCAGCCCAAGAGCGCCACAGATCCGACTGAAGTTGAAATCCCAGCGGTGGTCGACTTGATCATGGAGGTTTTGGTGGTCATTCCCGACTGGACGATTCCGTATGTCGCATATATCTTGAGGAAAGAGCTTCCGGAGGATGAGGAAGAGGCTCGACAGATCGTCCGTCGATCTAAGGCCTTTACCGTAATCAAAGGACAATTATACAGAGAAAGCGCGACTGGAGTCGGTCAGAAGTGCATAACACCAGAAGAAGGTCAACTCATCCTCAATGATATTCACTCGGGGACCTGTGGTCATCATGCGTCCTCTCGGACCATCGTGGCCAAAGCATACCGAGCCGGATTTTACTGGCCCAAGGCGAATGAGATGGCAAAAGAGATAGTGGATAAGCGCGAGGGATGTCAGTTCTACTCGAATATGTCGCACAAGCCTGCGTCAGCTTTGAAGACCATCCCACTCGTCTGGCCTTTTGCAGTTTGGGGGCTGGACATGGTCGGTCCTTTGAGAACAGGACGAAGCGGTTTCACGCATGTACTGGTGGCAGTCGACAAGTTCACCAAGTGGATCGAGGCTAAACCAATCAAGAGCCTTGACACCGGTACTGCTGTTAGCTTCATCAGGGAACTAATATTCAGATATGGAGTCCCGCACAGCATCATTACGGATAATGGGTCGAACTTTGACTCAGAGGAATTCAGAGCTTTCTGCAACTCCCAGGGCACACGGGTCGACTACGCTTCAGTCGCCCATCCGCAGTCGAATGGACAAGCAGAACGAGCTAATGGACTGATTCTTAAGGGATTGAAGCCTCGACTGATGCGTGATCTCAAACACGCGGCTGGAGCTTGGGTCGATGAACTTCCCTCTGTACTCTGGGGACTGCGGAC
>NW_021289171.1:0-1549 GCF_002162155.2 Triticum dicoccoides
ATGATTGTGTAGAAGCATTTGAAATACTTAAGAAAACATTGATCTCTGCACCTATTGTTCAGCCACCTGATTGGAATTTACCCTTTGAAATTATGTGTGATGCTAGTGATTATGTTGTAGGTGCTGCTCTAGGGCAAAGAGTTGATAAGAAATTAAATGTTATTCAATATGCTAATAAAACTCTAGACAATGCTCAGAGAAATTATGCTACTACTGAAAAAGAATTCTTAGCAGTTGTATTTGCTTGTGATAAGTTCAGACCTTATATTGTTGATTCTAAAGTAACTATTCACACTGATCATGCTGCTATTAAATATCTTATGGAAAAGAAAGATGCTAAACCTAGACTTATTAGATGGGTTCTCTTGCTACAAGAGTTTGATTTACATATTGTTGATAGAAAGGGAGCTGAGAACCCCGTTGTAGACAACTTGTCTAGGTTAGAAAATGTGCTTGATGACCCACTACCTATTAATTATAGCTTTCCTGATGAGCAATTAAATGTCATAAATGCTTCTCATACTGCTCCATGGTATGCTGATTATGCTAATTACATTATTGCCAAATTTATACCACCTAGTTTCACATACCAGCAAAAGAAAAAGTTCTTCTATGATTTGATACATTACTTTTGGAATGACCCACATCTTTATAAAGAAGGAGTAGATGGTGTTATTAGACGTTATGTATCTGAGCATGAACAGGAACAGATCCTACGCAAGTGTCACTCCGAAGCTTATGGAGGACACCATGCTGGAGATAGAACTGCACATAAGGTATTGCAATCTGGTTTTTATTGGCCTACTCTCTTCAAGGATGCCCGTAAGTTTGTCTTATCTTGTGATGAATGTCAAAGAATTGGTAATATTAGTAGACGTCAAGAAATGCCTATGAACTATTCACTCGTTATTGAACCATTTGATGTTTGGGGCTTTGACTATATGGGACCTTTTCCTGCCTCTAATGGATATACACATATTTTAGTTGTTGTTGATTATGTTACTAACTGGGTAGAAGCTATTCCAACTAGTAGTGCTGATCATAACACTTCTATGAAAATGCTTAAAGAAGTTATTTTTCCAAGATTTGGAGTCCCTAGATATTTAATGACTGATGGTGGTTGACATTTTATTCATGGTGCTTTCCATAAAATGCTTGCTAAATATGATGTTAATCATAGAATTGCATCTCCTTATCACCCTCAGTCTAGTGGTCAAGTAGAATTGAGTAATAGAGAGCTCAAATTAATTTTGCAAAAGACTGTCAATAGGTCTAGAAAGAATTGGTCCAAGAAACTTGATGATGCATTATGGGCCTATAGAACTGCATATAAAAATCCAATGGGTATGTCTCCGTATAAAATGGTTTATGGAAAAAGCATGTCACTTACCTCTCGAACTAGAACACAAGGCATATTGGGATATTAAAGAGCTCAATTATGATTTTAAACTTGCCTGTGAGAAGAGGTTATTTGATATTAGCTCACTCAATGAATGGAGAACCCAAGCCTACGAAAATGCCAAGTTGTTTAAAGAAAAAGTTAAAAGAT
>NW_021289172.1:0-571 GCF_002162155.2 Triticum dicoccoides
ACCCGCACCATCTATTTCATTTGGTAGACGCAAAGACTTTGTCGTCTGTTCTTTTTACAGTAGGCAAAATAATAGTGTCGACTTCTCAAATTATTTGAAAATGTAAACAACGCCTAAAGTATATGAAATTTGGCATGGTATTGGTTTATAGTTTCTATAATGCATAGAAAAAGGCTTTGAAAATTTTTACTACATTTTAACATGCTTATTTTGCCAGAAGTAATAGGATAAACAAACACAAATTATTTGAACCTTTTCCATTGGCTGGAAACAACTTCCCCTGGATCGATGACGTGGCGCGGCTGCCCCACGCCCCACACCCACCGGTCCACCCTGCAGCTCACGTTCTCACGTTCCCACCTCCATCGATCTATTCTCTTCTCCACAGAAACAAAGAAGCAACCCTTTCAAAAAAACGCAGCAGCGGAGCCACAGCCTCGCCGGGTTCCGCTTCTCCGCCCCTCGCCAGACTCCGCCGTGGCCGCCCCTCGCCGGAACACCTCCGCAGTCGCCCCTCGCCGGACCCCGCAGCAGCCGAGCTTTCGCAGCCTCCTCCTCCTCTCCGCCCCTC
>NW_021289173.1:0-1034 GCF_002162155.2 Triticum dicoccoides
GTATCTCTGGGCCCTCTCGGTAATACACATCACATAAGCCTTGCAAGCATTACAACTAATATGTTAGTTGTGAGATGATGTATTACAGAACGAGTAAAGAGACTTGCCGGTAACGAGATTGAACTAGGTATTGGATACCGACGATCGAATCTCGGGCAAGTAACATACCGATGACAAAGGGAACAACGTATGTTGTTATGCGGTCTGACCGATAAAGATCTTCGTAGAATATGTAGGAGCCAATATGGGCATCCAGGTCCCGCTATTGGTTATTGACCGGAGACGTGTCTCGGTCATGTCTACATTGTTCTCGAACCCGTAGGGTCCGCACGCTTAAGGTTACGATGACAGTTATATTATGAGTTTATGCATTTTGATGTACCGAAGGTTGTTCGGAGTCCCGGATGTGATCACGGACATGACGAGGAGTCTCGAAATGGTCGAGACATAAAGATTGATATATTGTAAGTCTATGTTTGGACATCGGAAGTGTTCCAGGTGAAATCGGGATTTTACCGGGTTACCGGGAGGTTACCGGAACCCCCCGGGAGCCATATGGGCCATCATGGGCCTTAGTGGAAAGGAGAAAGGGGCAGCCCAAGGGGGCTGCGTGCCTCCCCCCTTCCCCTAGTCCTAGTAGGACTAGGAGAGGTGGCCGGCCACCCCTCTCCCTCTTTCCCCCTTGGGAATCCTAGTTGGAATAGGATTGGGGGGGAGTCCTACTCCCGGTAGGAGTAGGACTCCTCCTGCGCCACCTCCTCCTGGCCGGCGCCTCCTCCCCCCTTGGCTCCTTTATATACGGAGGCAGGGGCACCTCTAAACACACAAGTTGACACAAGTTGATCCACGTGATCGATTCCTTAGCCGTGTGCGGTGCCCCCTGCCACCATATTCCTCGATAATACTGTAGCGGAGTTTAGGCGAAGCCCTGCTGCTGTAGTTCATCAAGATCGTCACCACGCCGTCGTGCTGACGAAACTCTTCCCCGACACTTTGCTGGATCGGAGTCCGGGGATCGTCATCGAGCTGAACGT
>NW_021289174.1:0-1666 GCF_002162155.2 Triticum dicoccoides
TTTTCACCTCTCGATTTTGGGAAAGCTTCCAAAATGCTATGGGAACCCGTCTCTCCTTTAGCACCGCTTTCCACCCTCAGTCGAGTGGTCAAGTAGAACGCGTCAACCAGATTCTAGAAGACATGCTTCGAGCCTCTGTTATCTCATTCGGAATGGATTGGGAGAAGTGCCTTCCATTTGCCGAATTCGCTTACAACAACAGCTATCAATCTAGCTTGGGTAAAGCCCCTTTTGAAGTTCTCTATGGACGACGGTGTCGAACACCCCTTAACTGGTCAGAGACCGGGGAAAGACAATTCTTTGGCCCGGATATGATTCAGGAAGCAGAAGAACAAGTTCGCATCGTTCGTGAAAAGTTGAAAACAGCCCAATCTCGTCAAAAGAGTCAATATGACCGAAAACATAAGGCTATGACTTTCGAGGTTGACGAGAAGGCTTATCTTTGGGTTACCCCTCTGAAGGGAACCCATCGTTTCGGTATCAAAGGCAAATTGGCTCCTCGTTACATTGGACCTTTTCGCATTCTCGCCAAGCGAGGAGAAGTTGCCTACCAATTGGAACTACCTCCGCACCTCTCCAGAGTCCACGATGTCTTCCACGTTTCTCAACTCAGGCGTTGCTTCTCGGATCCTACCCGTGGAGTGGACCACGAAACGCTTGATCTCCAAGATAATCTTACATATCGAGAGTACCCCATTCGTATCCTCGATCAGGCCGAGCGTACCACTCGACGTCATAATATCAAGTTTCTCAAAGTACAATGGTCGCACCATTCTGAGGATGAAGCAACTTGGGAAAGGGAGGATCGTCTTCGACTCGAGTATCCCGCCTTCTTCCCGGAGGAACCCAAATCTCGGGACGAGATTCTTTTGAGTGGGGGTGAGTTGTCACACCCTAGCTAGTCATGCATTAGAGTGTTGCATCATGTTTACTCTTTCATCAGAAACTTGAAATGGGGATGACAGAACCCCCAGTCCCCCCTGAAACCAACTAGGGTTACTAAAAATAATTTTCAATGAACCTGAAATGCCCTTCTAAAATGCCCATCATTTTTGTCTTGGTTCAGAACCTCTGCCAAAAGTGGTGCACATTTTCCTAGGCCATCCTAGGGTTTTTGGATTAAATCATAAATAATTGAATTTGGGCATTTAAAATTATATAAAATATTTAAATGCTCAAATAACTCCAAACTAAAATGTTTCATGTTGGAAATAATCCAACTATGGACCAGGAGTAGTTTGGTGATTTTTGAAGTTGCCTAGGTATTTTACTAAATTCAACAAAGTTGCAGAAGTATTAAAAAAACAGAAACAGAAGAAATGGAAAAAACTTACCTGTCGCCCAGCACCGGCCCACCTGCCGGCCCAGCCCAGCACCGCGCCAGCGAGCTGCTTCCGGCCAGGCAGGCAGGCAGGTGCTCGACGGCGAGCACCGCATGGGTGCCATGCACCTGCTCGCCGCCTCGCCGCCTCCCCCGCCCGGCTAACGCCGTGGATCGGCTTCCCTCTCTCCCCCGAACCCCCCAGACACCCCCTCTCCTCTCCAGCTCCTCCCCCTCGCACGCCCCAGCCATGGCCGACGCCATCGCCGCCACCCCCTCGCCGTAGCCACGCCCTCCGTCCACCCCACGCCGTGCCACTCTGTCCAGGAGCTCCGCCGCCGTCTA
>NW_021289175.1:0-8294 GCF_002162155.2 Triticum dicoccoides
CCTAGTCCTATTAGGACTAGGAGAGGTGGCCGGCCCCCTCCTCCTCTTTTCCCCTCCGAGGAATCCTAGTTGGACTAGGATTGGAGGGGGAATCCTACTCCCAGAGGGAGTAGGACTCTCCTGCGCCTCCCCCCCCTTGGCCGGCCAGCCTCCCCTCCTCTCCTCCTTTATATACGGAGGCAGGGGCACCTCTAAACACACAAGTTGACACAAGTTGATCCACGTGATCTATTCCTTAGCCGTGTGCGGTGCCCCCTGCCACCATATTCCTCGATAATACTGTAGCGGAGTTTAGGCGAAGCCCTGCTGCTGTAGTTCATCAAGATCGTCACCACGCCGTCGTGCTGACGAAACTCTTCCCCGACACTTTGCTGGATCGGAGTCCGGGGATCGTCATCGAGCTGAACGTGTGCTCGAACTCGGAGGTGCCGTAGTTTCGGTACTTGATCGGTTGGATCGTGAAGATGTACGACTACTTCCTCTATGTCGTGTCATCGTTTCCGTAGTCGGTCTGCGTTGGGTACGTAGACAATACTCTCCCCTCGTTGCTATGCATCACATGATCCTGTGTGTGCGTAGGAAAATTTTTGAAATTACTACGAAACCCAACAGTGGTATCAGAGCCTAGGTTATTTATGTTGATGTTATATGCACGAGTAGAACACAAGTGAGTTGTGGACGATACAAGTCATACTGCCTACCAGCATGTCATACTTTGGTTCGGCGGTATTGTTGGACGAGACGACCCTGACCAACCTTACGTGTACGCTTACGCGAGACCGGTTCCCTCGACGTGCTTTGCACAGAGATGGCTTGCGGGCGACTGTCTCTCCAACTTTAGTTGAACCAAGTATGGCTACGCCCGGTCCTTGCGAAGGTTAAAACGGAGTCTATTTGACAAACTATCGTTGTGGTTTTGATGCGTAGGTGAGATTGGTTTTTACTTAAGCCCGTAGCAGCCACGTAAAACATGCAACAACAAAGTAGAGGACGTCTAACTTGTTTTTGCAGGGCATGTTGTGACGTGATATGGTCAAGGCATGATGCTGAATTTTATTGTATGAGATGATCATGTTTTGTAACCGAGTTATCGGCAACTGGCAGGAGCCATATGGTTGTCGCTTTATTGTATGCAATGCAATCGCGATGTAATGCTTTACTTTATTACTAAACGGTAGTGATAGTCGTGGAAGCATAAGATTGGCGAGACGACAACGATGCTACGATGGAGATCAAGGTGTCGCGCCGGTGTCGATGGTGATCATGACGGTGCTTCGGAGATGGAGATCACAAGCACAAGATGATGATGGCCATATCATATCACTTATATTGATTGCATGTGATGTTTATCTTTTTATGCATCTTATCTTGCTTTGATTGACGGTAGCATTATAAGATGATCTCTCACTAAATTATCAAGAAGTGTTCTCCCTGAGTATGCACCGTTGCCAAAGTTCGTCGTGCCTAGACACCACGTGATGATCGGGTGTGATAAGCTCTACGTCCATCTAAAACGGGTGCAAGCCAGTTTTTGCACACGCAGAATACTCAGGTTAAACTTGACGAGCCTAGCATATGCAGATATGGCCTCGGAACACGGAGACCGAAAGGTCGAGCGTGAATCATATAGTAGATATGATCAACATAACGATGTTCACCATTGAAAACTACTCCATCTCACGTGATGATCGGTCATGGTTTAGTTGATTTGGATCACGTAATCACTTAGAGGATTAGAGGGATGTCTATCTAAGTGGGAGTTCTTAAATAATATGATTAATTGAACTTAAATTTATCATGAACTTAGTACCTGATAGTATCTTGCTTGTTTATGTTGATTGTAGATAGATGGCTCGTGCTGTTGTTCCGTTGAATTTTAATGCGTTCCTTGAGAAAGCAAAGTTGAAAGATGATGGTAGCAATTACACGGACTGGGTCCGTAACTTGAGGATTATCCTCATTTCTGCACAGAAAAATTACGTCCTAGAAGCACCGCTGGGTGCCAGGCCTGCTGCTGGAGCAACACCAGATGTTATGAACGTCTGGCAGAGCAAAGCTGATGACTACTCGATAGTTCAGTGTGCCATGCTTTACGGCTTAGAATCGGGACTTCAACGACGTTTTGAACGTCATGGAGCATATGAGATGTTCCAGGAGTTGAAGTTAATATTTCAAGCAAATGCCCGAATTGAGAGATATGAAGTCTCCAATAAGTTCTATAGCTGCAAGATGGAGGAGAACAGTTCTGTCAGTGAGCATATACTCAAAATGTCTGGGTATAATAATCACTTGATTCAATTGGGAGTTAATCTTCCGGATGATTGCGTCATTGACAGAATTCTCCAATCACTGCCACCAAGCTACAAGAGCTTCGTGATGAACTATAATATGCAAGGGATGAACAAGACTATTCCCGAGCTCTTCGCAATGCTGAAAGCTGCGGAGGTAGAAATCAAAAAGGAGCATCAAGTGTTGATGGTTAACAAAACCACTAGTTTCAAGAAAAAGGGCAAAGGAAAAAAGAAAGGGAACTTCAAGAAGAACAGCAAGCCAGTTGCTGCTCAAGAGAAGAAACCCAAGTCTGGACCTAAGCCTGAAACTGAGTGCTTCTACTGCAAGCAGAATGGTCACTGGAAGCGGAACTGCCCCAAGTATTTGGCGGATAAGAAGGATGGCAAGGTGAACAAAGGTATATGTGATATACATGTTATTGATGTGTACCTTACCAATGCTCGCAGTAGCACCTGGGTATTTGATACTGGTTCTGTTGCTAATATTTGCAACTCGAAACAGGGGCTACGGATGAAGCGAAGATTGGCTAAGGACGAGGTGACGATGCGCGTGGGAAACGGTTCCAAAGTCGATGTGATCGCAGTCGGCACGCTACCTCTACATCTACCTTCGGGATTAATATTAGACCTAAGTAATTGTTATTTGGTGCCAGCGTTGAGCATGAACATTATATCTGGATCTTGTTTAATGCGAGACGGTTATTCATTTAAATCAGAGAATAATGGTTGTTCTATTTATATGAGTAATATCTTTTATGGTCATGCACCCTTGAAGAGTGGTCTATTCTTACTAAATCTCGATAGTAGTAATACACATATTCATAATGTTGAAACCAAAAGATGCAGAGTTGATAATGAAAGTGCAACTTATTTGTGGCACTGTCGTTTAGGTCATATCGGTATAAAGCGCATGAAGAAACTCCATGCTGATGGACTTTTGGAACCACTTGATTATGAATCACTTGGTACTTGTGAACCGTGCCTCATGGGCAAGATGACTAAAACACCGTTCTCCGGTACTATGGAGAGAGCAACAGATTTGTTGGAAATCATACATACCGATGTATGTGGTCCAATGAATATTGAGGCTCGAGGCGGATATCGTTATTTTCTCACCTTCACAGATGATTTGAGCAGATATGGATATATCTACTTAATGAAGCATAAGTCTGAAACATTTGAAAAGTTCAAAGAATTTCAGAGTGAAGTTGAAAATCATCGTAACAAGAAAATAAAGTTTCTACGATCTGATCGTGGAGGAGAATATTTGAGTTACGAGTTTGGTGTACATTTGAAAAACTGTGGAATAGTTTCACAACTCATGCCACCCGGAACACCACAGCGCAATGGTGTGTCCGAACGTCGTAATCGTACTTTACTAGATATGGTGCGATCTATGATGTCTCTTACAGATTTACCGCTATCATTTTGGGGTTGTGCTTTAGAGACGGCCGCATTCACGTTAAATAGGGCACCATCAAAATCCGTTGAGACGACTCCTTATGAACTGTGGTTTGGCAAGAAACCAAAGTTGTCGTTTCTTAAAGTTTGGGGCTGCGATGCTTATGTGAAAAAACTTCAACCTGATAAGCTCGAACCCAAATCGGAGAAATGTGTCTTCATAGGATACCCAAAGGAAACTGTTGGGTACACCTTCTATCACAGATCCGAAGGCAAGACATTCGTTGCTAAGAATGGATCATTTCTAGAGAAGGAGTTTCTCTCGAAAGAAGTGAGTGGGAGGAAAGTAGAACTTGACGAGGTAACTGTACCTGCTCCCTTACTGGAAAGTAGTTCATCACAGAAAACTGTTTCAGTGACACCTACACCAGTTAGTGAGGAAGCCAATGATAATGATCATGAAACTTCAGATCAAGATACTACTGAACCTCGTAGATCAACCAGAGTAAGATCCGCGCCAGAGTGGTATGGTAATCCTGTTCTGGAAGTCATGCTACTAGATCATGATGAACCTACGAACTATGAAGAAGCGATGGTGAGCCCAGATTCCGCAAAGTGGCTTGAAGCCATGAAATCTGAGATGGGATCCATGTATGAGAACAAAGTATGGACTTTGGTTGACTTGCCCGATGATCGGCAAGCAATTGAGAATAAATGGATCTTTAAGAAGAAGACTGACGCTGATGGTAATGTTACTATCTACAAAGCTCGACTGGTCGCAAAAGGTTTTCGGCAAGTTCAAGGGATTGACTACGATGAGACCTTCTCACCCGTAGCGATGCTTAAGTCCGTCCGAATCATGTTAGCGATTGCCGCATTTTATGATTATGAAATTTGGCAGATGGATGTCAAAACTGCATTCCTGAATGGATTTCTGGAAGAAGAGTTGTATATGATGCAACCGGAAGGTTTTGTCGATCCAAAGGGAGCTAACAAAGTGTGCAAGCTCCAGCGATCCATTTATGGACTGGTGCAAGCCTCTCGGAGTTGGAATAAATGTTTTGATAGTGTGATCAAAGCATTTGGTTTTATACAGACTTTCGGAGAAGCCTGTATTTACAAGAAAGTGAGTGGGAGCTCTGTAGCATTTCTGATATTATATGTGGATGACATATTACTGATTGGAAATGATATAGAATTTCTGGATAGCATAAAGGGATACTTGAATAAAAGTTTTTCAATGAAAGACCTCGGTGAAGCTGCTTACATATTAGGCATTAAGATCCATAGAGATAGATCAAAACGCTTAATTGGACTTTCACAAAGCACATACCTTGACAAAATTTTGAAGAAGTTCAAAATGGATCAAGCGAAGAAAGGGTTCTTGCCTGTGTTACAAGGTGTGAAATTGAGTAAGACTCAATGCCCGACCACTGCAGAAGATAGAGAGAATATGAAAGATGTTCCCTATGCATCAGCCATAGGATCTATCATGTATGCAATGCTGTGTACCAGACCTGATGTATGCCTTGCTATAAGTTTAGCAGGGAGGTACCAAAGTAATCCAGGAGTGGATCACTGGACAGCGGTCAAGAACATCCTGAAATACCTGAAAAGGACTAAGGATATGTTTCTCGTATATGGAGGTGACAAAGAGCTCATCGTAAAAGGTTACGTTGATGCAAGCTTTGACACTGATCCGGACGATTCTAAATCGCAAACCGGATACGTGTTTACATTAAACGGTGGAGCTGTCAGTTGGTGCAGTTCTAAACAAAGAGTCGTAGCGGGATCTACATGTGAAGCGGAATACATAGCTGCTTCGGAAGCAGCAAATGAAGGAGTCTGGATGAAGGAGTTCATATCCGATCTAGGTGTCATACCTAGCGCATCGGGTCCAATGAAAATCTTTTGTGACAATACTGGGTGTGGATTTTTGCACACTCAAGATATTGTTGAGTGTGGATTTCCCTTCATGACTCTTTTCCAAGTCTTTCTTCAAAGAAGTGACTTGGGCCTTGAGCTCTTTGATTTCCTCTACATGGTTAGTCTCAACACAAGTACTAGAGGAAGTATAAGCTTCATCATTAGAGCAACAAGGCAAGGAAAGAAATTCATCACAAGATGTACCAATGTTATGCATAGACGAATTACGAGGACTAGCACAAGGCAATATAGCATTTTGACTAAAAGTAGTGCTAATATCCACATGAGGCTCACTATATGTTACCTTAGCAATCATAGCCTCATGAGCTATTTTTAGCACATTATGGGATACAAGAAGATCATCTTGAGAGCTAGAAAGCTTTTCATGACTTTCTTCCAATTTCCAATACTTGCTAGATAGCAACTCAAGTTGAGCCCTTAGCTCAACATTCTCCTTCAAAATGGATGCTTCACAAGAAATAGAGTTAGTAGCACAAGCTGAAGGAAATATGCCATATAGGCAATAATAAAGTTATTATTTATTTCCTTATAATCATGATAAATGTTTATTATTCATGCTAGAATTGTATTTACCGGAAACATAATACATGTGTGAATACATAGACAAACAAAGTGTCACTAGTATGCCTCTACTTGACTAGCTCGTTAATCAAAGATGGTTATGTTTCCTAACCATGAACAATGAGTTGTTATTTGATCAACGAGGTCACATCATTAGTAGAATGATCTGATTGACATGACCCATTCCATTAGCTTAGCACCCGATCGTTTAGTATGTTGCTGTTGCTTTCTTCATGACTTATACATGTTCCTATGACTATGAGATTATGCAACTCCCGTTTACCGGAGGAACACTTTGGGTACTACCAAACGTCACAACGTAACTGGGTGATTATAAAGGAGTACTACAGGTGTCTCCAATGGTCGATGTTGGGTTGGCGTATTTCGAGATTAGGATTTGTCACTCCGATTGTCGGAGAGGTATCTCTGGGCCCTCTCGGTAATACACATCACATAAGCCTTGCAAGCATTACAACTAATATGTTAGTTGTGAGATGATGTATTACGGAACGAGTAAAGAGACTTGCCGGTAACGAGATTGAACTAGATATTGGATACCGACGATCGAATCTCGGGCAAGTAACATACCGATGACAAAGGGAACAACGTATGTTGTTATGCGGTCTGACCGATAAAGATCTTCGTAGAATATGTAGGAGCCAATATGGGCATCCAGGTCCCGCTATTGGTTATTGACCAGAGACGTGTCTCGGTCATGTCTACATTGTTCTCGAACCCGTAGGGTCCGCACGCTTAAGGTTACGATGACAGTTATATTATGAGTTTATGCATTTTGATGTACCGAAGGTTGTTCGGAGTCTCGGATGTGATCACGGACATGACGAGGAGTCTCGAAATGGTCGAGACGTAAAGATTGATATATTGGAAGCCTATATTTGGATATCGGAAGTGTTCCGGGTGAAATCGGGATTTTACCGGAATACCGGGAGGGTTACCGGAACCCCCCGGGAGCTATTTGGGCCATAGTGGGCCTTAGTGGAAAAGAGAAGGGGCTGCCCTAGATGGGCTGCGCCCCCCCCCCTTCCCCTAGTCCTATTAGGACTAGGAGAGGTGGCCGGCCCCCTCCTCCTCTTTTCCCCTCCGAGGAATCCTAGTTGGACTAGGATTGGAGGGGGAATCCTACTCCCAGTGGGAGTAGGACTCTCCTGCGCCTCCCCCCCTTGGCCGGCCAGCCTCCCCTCCTCTCCTCCTTTATATACGGAGGCAGGGGCACCTCTAAACACACAAGTTCACACAAGTTGATCCACGTGATATATTCCTTAGCCGTGTGCGGTGCCCCCTGCCACCATATTCCTCGATAATACTGTAGCGGAGTTTAGGCGAAGCCCTGCTGCTGTAGTTCATCAAGATCGTCACCACGCCATCGTGCTGACGAAACTCTTCCCCGACACTTTGCTGGATCGGAGTCTGGGGATCGTCATCGAGCTGAATGTGTGCTCGAACTCGGAGGTGCCGTAGTTTCGGTACTTGATCGGTTGGATCGTGAAGACGTACGACTACTTCCTCTACGTCGTGTCATCGCTTCCGCAGTCGGTCTGCGTTGGGTATGTAGACAATACTCTCCCCTCGTTGCTATGCATCACATGATCCTGTGTGTGCGTAGGAAATTTTTTGAAATTACTACGAAACCCAACATGCGGTAGCCCCTCGGGTAGCGAGGTGGGACTAAACTTGCGCACCGCCTGGAGCCAGCGCACCCCTTTTAGTACCGGGTCGTGTCTCCAACCGGTACTAAAGACCCCCCCCCCTTTAGTACTGGTTGGAGCCACCACCCGGTACAAAAGGGGGTGCGCTTCCCGCCGCTTGGCCTTGCCAAAACAGACCTTTGGTACCGGTTGGTGGCTCCAACCGGTACTAAAGGTCCATCCTATATATACAACACTTAAAAAAATTCAGTTTCCCTCTGTTTTTTCCCTCTGTTTCCTCCCTCCGTCGCGCCGCACTGCCCCGATCGACGCCGTCCCCGTCGACGTCGCCGCCCCCGCCCCTCGTCGCCGCCCCCGTCGATGTCGCCGCCCCGGCCGTCCACGTCCCCGTCGTCCCCGTCGCCGCGCCCCGCCTCGCCCCGTCGTC
>NW_021289176.1:0-1719 GCF_002162155.2 Triticum dicoccoides
CCACGGCCAACAGCTTTAGCAGACTGGTTGGGGTTGGTCTGGGGACACTCACGCATATAGTGGCCAGATTCCCCACACTTGAAACAAGTCACGGAACTGGTACGTGGAGGAGCATTGTTAGTTGGACCCCCATAGGGCTTGGCCGGTGCAGACTGTTGAACGGGGCGAGGCGCCTGGAAGGATGGCCTCGGTGTGAACCTAGGTGGCAGGGCGGTGTTGGGCACCCACACGCGGCGCTTCTGAGGACCAGCACCGGATGAGGAACCCATGTCACGGCCATGCTTGCGTGTTGCGTCATAGTCAGTCTGACCAGTTTCAGCACTGATGGCTTTGTTGACAAGTTTCTGAAAAGATGTGCACTCATGCAGACGGAGGTCGCGGCGAAGCTCAGGACTAAGGCCCTTACGGAACCTTGCTTGCTTCTTGGCATTAGTAGACACTTCCTCAGTTGCATATCGTGCGAGATTACCAAACTCCCTGCTGTAAGCATCCACAGAAAGTCGGCCTTGGGTGAAACTGCAAAATTCTTCACGTTTACGGTCCATGAGACCCTCCGGAATGTGATGTTCACGGAAAGCCTCGCTGAATTCAGCCCAAGTAGTGACATGGCCCGCTGGGCGCATAGCTCCATAATTTTCCCACCATAGACTGGCGGGGCCTTCAAGATGATATGCAGCAAAGGTGACCTTGTCAGCCTCCGCTACCAGCGCGGAACGCAGTTTGTGAGCGATACTGCGAAGCCAGACATCAGCGTCGAGAGGCTCGACGGAGTGGTGGAACGTGGGTGGATGTAATTTGATGAAATCACTGAGTGACACCACGTTAGCCCTCTGATGGTGTGCTGTGTTCTGTTCAATACCCTCCAACAAACGGTTGGTCTCCCGCTTGTTTCTCTCAGCTTCCATCATAACCTCGGCTAGTGAAGGAGGATGAGGCAGATTTGCATCCCTGGCTTCACTGCCTTCGGCCTGCTCTTGAGAAGCAGGGTTAGCGCGTGTGTTGACCATCCTAGGTAAACAAGACAATGATTTAGTCAGGATGATAAAATTCCAACATAGGATACAAAATGTAAGGAATAACTCGGAATGCAAGATGATCATCCGTATGACATGGTAGATATAGAAACTGCTTCTTTTATTCCATCGTCATACACACCATACAGGGTTTAGTACAAGACCAAACAAAGTACTATTACAGTGAAAAGAGGATTACATCTCATCGGAGGCATCCCAAGCTCCTATACATTATTTTTCTACACCTCCGGAAAGAGTACAAACTAGGTCATATCCCACGAGTCACGCAGGACGATAGACGACACATCTAGTGCGAACTAGTGATACTACCACTAACTCAGACCGATCCGTAGTAGTCCTCGTAGAAGTCACCTCCATAGCCTGGAAGCTCAACATGATCATCCGGAAACAGACGATCTCGCGGAGCTTGTGGACCATAGGGGCTAGGATGAGGTCTTGGACCAACAGACGGTGGCCTGCGGGGACCGCGAGGTGGGGTGATGCCTCCTACATCACGCCAAACCATCACGTCTGGCAGAGCAGATCTCACAGGATAGAGATCGCGCATATCTGAATATCCAGCTTGCACCGCCGGTGCGAACCGAGTCAAAGTGGCCCAGTGGTCAGCACGGGTATTGAAGAGCTCTAACCTTAAGGCCCGATTTTCACGGTCCTTATCCTCGAGCATCTCAGCAGTGGTGCGAGT
>NW_021289177.1:0-24820 GCF_002162155.2 Triticum dicoccoides
AATCTTTACTTTTACTCTTTGCCATAAAAATACCAAAAAATATTATCTTATCATCTCTATCAGATCTCACTCTCGTAAGTGTCCGTGAAGGGATTGACAACCCCTTTATCGCGTTGGTTGTGAGGTTCTTATTTGTTTGTGTAGGTGCGTGGGACTCGAGCATGGTCTCCTACAGGATTGATACCTTGGTTCTCAAAAACTGAGGGAAATACTTACGCTACTTTACTGCATCACCCTTTCCTCTTGAAGGGAAAACCAACGCAGTGCTCAAGAGGTAGCAGCTGTCTGTAATGAATAACCCCAAAATGATAGTGGTAAATCGGTAAGAGACATCATAGATCGCACCATATCAAATAAAGTACGGTTACGATGTTTGGACACACCATTACGCTGTGGTGCTCCAGGTGGCATGAGTTGTGAAACCATTCCACATTATTTTTAAATGAAGGCCAAACTCGTAACTCAAGTATTTGCCTCCGCGATCAGATCGTACAAACTTTACTTTCTTTTTATGATGATTCTCCACTTCACTCTGAAATTCTTTGAACTTTTCAAATGTTTCAGACTTGTGTTTCATTAAGTAGATATGCCCATATCTGCTCAAATCATCTGTGAAGGTCAGACAATAATGATACCCGACGTGAGCCTCAACACTCATTGGACCGCATACATCGTATGTATTATTTTCAATAAGTCAGTTGCTCGCTCTTTGTTCCGGAGAACAGAGTTTTAGTCATCTTGCCCATGAGGCATACTTCGCAAGCATCAAGTGATTCATAATCAAATGATTCCAAAAGCCCATCAGCATGAAGTTTCTTCATGCGCTTTACACTAATATGACCTAAACGGTAGTGCGACAAATATGTTGCACTATTATTATCAACTTTGTATCTTTTGCCATCAATATTATGAATATGTGTATCACACGATCGAGATTCAATAAACCATTCACATTGGGTGTATGACCATTAAAGGTTTTATTCATGTAAACAGAATAATAATTATTCTCTGACTTAAATGAATAACCGTATTGAAATAAACATGATCTAATCATATTCTTGCTTCAACGCAAACACCAAATAACATTTATTTAGGTTCAACACTAATCCTGAAGGTAGAGGGAGTGTGCGATCATGATCTTATCAACCTTGGAATCACTTCCAACACACATCGTCACTTCGCCCTCAACCAGTCTCTGTTCACTTTGCAACTCCCGTTTCGAGTTACTACTCTTTAGCAACTGAACCAGTATCAAATACTGAGGGGTTTCTATAAACACTAGTAAAGTACACATCAATAACATGTATATCAAATATACCTTTGTTCACTTTGCCATCCTTCTTATCCGCCAAGTATCTAGGGCAGTTCCACTTCCAGTGACCATTTCCTTTGGAATAGAAGCACTCAGTTTCAGGCTTGGGTCTAGCTTTGGGATTCTTTAGTGGAATAAGGAAATATTTCTCGATTATGGAGGTAACAAAAGGTTCGTCGTAAAAAGTTACGTTGATGCAAGTTTTGACACAGATCTGGATGACTCTAAGTCTCGATCTAGATACATATTGAAAGTGAGAGCAATTAGCTAGAGTAGCTCCGTGCAAAGCATTGTAGACATAGAATTCACAAAATACTTACGGATCTGTATGTGACAGACCCGTTGACTAAAATTATCTCACAAGCAAAACATGATCACACCTTAGTACTCTTTGGGTGTTAATCACATAAACGATGTGAACTAGATTACTGACTCTAGTAAACCCTTTGGGTATAGGTCACATGACAATGTGAACTATGGGTGTTAATCACATGGTGATGTGAACTATTAGTGTTGAATCACATGGCGATGTGAACTAGATTATTGACTCTAGTGCAAGTGGGAGACTGAAGGAAATATGCCCTAGAGGCAATAATAAAGTTATTATTTATTTCCTTATATCATGATAAATGTTTATTATTCATGCTAGAATTGTATTAACCGGAAACATAATACACGTGTGAATACATAGACAAACAGAGTGTCACTAGTATGCCTCTACTTGACTAGCTCGTTAATCAAAGATGGTTATGTTTCCTAACCATGGACAAAGAGTTGTTATTTGATTAAACGGGATCACATCATTAGATGAATGATCTGATTGACATGACCCATTCCATTAGCTTAGCACCCGATCGTTTAGTATGTTGCTATTGCTTCTTCATGACTTATACATGTTCCTATGACTATGAGATTATGCAACTCCCGTTTGCCGGAGGAACACTTTGTGTGCTACCAAACGTCACAACGTAACTGGTTGATTATAAAGGTGCTCTACAGGTGCCTCCAAAGGTACATGTTAGGTTGGCGTATTTCGAGATTAGGATTTGTCACTCCGATTGTCGGGGAGGTATCTCTGGGCCCTCTCGGTAATGCACATCACATAAGCCTTGCAAGCATTGCAACTAATGAGTTAGTTGTGAGATGATGTATTACGGAACGAGTAAAGAGACTTGCCGGTAACGAGATTGAACTAGGTGTTGAGATACCGACGATCGAATCTCGGGCAAGTAACATACCGATGACAAAGGGAACTACGTATGTTGTTATGCGGTCTGACCGATAAAAGATCTTCGTAGAATATGTAGGAGCCAATATGAGCATCCAGGTTCCGCTATTGGTTATTGACCGGAGACGTGTCTCGGTCATGTCTACATTGTTCTCGAACCCGTAGGGTCCGCATGCTTAAGGTTTTGATGACAGTTATATTATGAGTTTATGAGTTTTGATGTACCGAAGTTAGTTCGGAGTCCCGGATGTGATCACGGACATGACGAGGAGTCTCGAAATGGTCGAGACATAAAGATTGATATATTGGACGGCTATATTCGGACACCGGAAGTGTTCCGGGGAAGTTTCGGATAAAACCGGAGCACCAAGGGGGTTACCGGAACCCCCCGGCGGGTTAATGGGCCTCATGGGACTAAAGTGGAGAAGAGGAGGGGCTGCCAGGGCAGGCCGCGCGCCCCCTCTCCCCCTAGTCCTAATTGGACAAGGAGGGAGGGGCGGCGCCCCCCCCCCTTTTCCTTCTCTCCTTCCCCCTCTCCTACTCGGACAAGGAAAGGGAGTAGGAGTAGGACTCCTCCTGCGCGCCTCCTACTAGGGCCGGCAGCACCCCCCTTGGATCCTTTATATACGGAGGCAAGGGGCACCCCCAGAGACACAAGTTGATCCACATGATCATATTCTTAACCGTGTGCGGTGCCCCCTTCCACCATAGTCCTCGATAATATTGTAGCGGTGCTTAGGCGAAGCCCTGCGACCGTAGTATATCAAGATCGTCACCACGCCGTCGTGCTGACGGAACTCTTCCCCGACACTGTGCTGGATCGGAGTCCGGGGATCGTCATCGAGCTGAACGTGTGCTAGAACTTGGAGGTGTCGTAGTTTCGGTGCTTGATCGGTCGGGCCGTGAAGACGTACGACTACATCAACCGCGTTGTGCTAACGCTTCCGTTGTCGGTCTACAAGGGTATGTAGATCACACTCTCCCCTCTCGTTTCTATGCATCACCATGATCTTGCGTGTGCGTAGGAATTTTTTTGAAATTACTACGAAACCCAACAGTGGCATCCGAGCCTAGGTTATATATGTTGATGTTATATGCACGAGTAGAACACAAGTGAGTTGTGGGCGATATAAGTCATACTGCTTACCAGCATGTCATACTTTGGTTCGGCGGTATTGTTGGACGAAGCGGCCCGGACCGACATTACGCGTACACTTACGCGAGACCGGTTCTTCCGACGTGCTTTGCACATAGGTGGCTTGCGGGTGACAGTTTCTCCAACTTTAGTTGAACCGAGTTTGGCTACGCCCGGTCCTTGCGAAGGTTAAAAGATCACCAACTTGACAAACTATCGTTGTGGTTTTGATGCGTAGGTAAGATTGGTTCTTGCTTAAGCCCGTAGCAGCCACGTAAAACTTGCAACAACAAAGTAGAGGATGTCTAACTTGTTTTTGCAGGGCATGTTGTGATGTGATATGGTCAAGACATGATGCTAAATTTTATTGTATGAGATGATCATGTTTTGTAACCGAGTTATCGGCAACTGGCAGGA
The DNA here is from genome assembly GCF_002162155.2 of Triticum dicoccoides. Taxonomy (NCBI): domain Eukaryota; kingdom Viridiplantae; phylum Streptophyta; class Magnoliopsida; order Poales; family Poaceae; genus Triticum; species Triticum dicoccoides. The sequence goes on from NW_021289177.1 coordinate 4,093, forward strand.
GCCATATGGTTGTCGCTTTATTGTATGCAATGCAATCGCGCTGTAATGCTTTACTTTATCACTAAGCGGTAGCGATAGTCATGGAAGCATAAGATTGGCGAGACGACAATGATGCTACGATGGAGATCAAGGTGTCGCGCCGGTGACGATGGTGATCACGACGGTGCTTCGAAGATGGAGATCACAAGCACAAGATGATGATGGCCATATCATATCACTTATATTGATTACATGTGATGTTTATCTTTTATGCATCTTATCTTGCTTTGATTGACGGTAGCATTATAAGATGATCTCTCGCTAATTATCAAGAAGTGTTCTCCCTGAGTATGCACCGTTGCGAAAGTTCTTCATGCTGAGACACCACGTGATGATCGGGTGTGATAGGCTCTACGTTCAAATACAACGGGTGCAAAACAGTTGCACACGCAGAATACTCAGGTTATACTTGACGAGCCAAGCATATACAGATATGGCCTCGGAACACGGAGACCAAAAGGTCGAGCGTGAATCATATAGCAGATATGATCAACATAGGGATGTTCACCAATGAAACTACTCCATCTCACGTGATGATCGGACATGGTTTAGTTGATTTGGATCACGTAATCACTTAGAGGATTAGAGGGATGTCTATCTAAGTGGGAGTTCTTAAGTAATATGATTAATTGAACTTAAATTTATCATGAACTTAGTCCTAGTAGTATTTTGCAAATTATGTTGTAGATCAATAGCTCGCGTTGTTGCTTCCCTGTGTTTATTTTGATACGTTCCTAGAGAAAATTGTGTTGAAAGATGTTAGTAGCAATGATGCGGATTGGATCCGTGATTTGAGGTTTATCCTCATTGCTGAACAGAAGAATTATTTCCTTGATGCACCGCTAGGTGACGGACCTATTGCAGGAGCAGATGCAGACGTTATGAACGTTTGGCTAGCTCAATATGATGACTACTTGATAGTTTAGTGCACCATGCTTAATGGCTTAGAATCGGGACTTCAAAGACGTTTTGAACGTCATGGAGCATATGAGATGTTCCAGGAGTTGAAGTTAATATTTCAAGCAAATACCCGAGTTGAGAGATATGAAGTCTCCAACAAGTTCTATAGCTAAAAGATGGAGGAGAATCACTCAACTAGTGAGCATGTGCTCAGATTCTCTGAGTACTACAATTGGTTGAATCAAGTGGGAGTTAATCTTCCAGATAAGATAGTGATTGACAGAATTCTCTAGTCACCATCACCAAGTTAGTAGAACTTCATGATGAACTATGATATGCAAGGGATAACAGAAACGATTCCCAAGCTCTTCGTAATGCGGAAATTGACGAAGGTAGAAATCGAGAAAAACATCAAGTGTTGAAGGTAGACAAGACCACTAGTTTCAAGAAAAGGGCAGAGGGAAGAAGGGGAACTTCAAGAAGAACAGCAAGCAAGTTGCTGCTCAAGTGAAGAAGCCCAAGTCTGGTCCTAAGCCTGAGACTAAGTGCTTCTAATGCAAAGGGACTGGTCACTAGAAGCGGAACTACCCCAAGTGATTGGCGGATAAGAAGGATGGCAAAGTGAACATAAGTATATTTGATATACATGTTATTGATGTGTATTTTACTAGTGTTTATAGCAACCCCTCGGTATTTGATACTAGTTCAGTTGCTATGATTAGTAACTCGAAACGGGAGTTGCAGAATAAACAGAGACTAGTTAAGGGTGAACTGACGATGTGTGTTGGAAGTGGTTCCAAGATTGATATGATCATCATCGCACACTCCCTATAATTTTGGGATTAGTGTTGAACCTAAATAAGTGTTATTTGGTGTTTGCATTGAGCATGAATATGATTTGATCATGTTTATTGTAATACGGTTATTCATTTAAGTAAGAGAATAAATTGTTGTTCTGTTTACATGAATAAAACCTTATATGGTTACACACCCAATGAAAATAGTTCGTTGGATCTCGATCGTATTGATACACATAATCATAATATTGAAACCAAAAGATGCAAAGTAAATAATGATAGTGCAACTTATTTGTGGCACTACCGTTTAGGTCATATTGGTGTAAAGCGCATGAAGAAACTCCATGCTAATGGGTTTTTGGAATCACTTGATTATGAATCAGTTGATGCTTGCGAACCATGCCTCATGGGCAAGATGACTAAATCGCCGTTCTCCAAAACTATGGAGCGAGCAACTGACTTATTGGAAATAATACATACTGATGTATGAGATCCGATGAGTGTTAAGGCTCGTGGCGGGTATCATTATTTTCTGACCTTCACAGATGATTTGAGCAGATATGGGTATATCTACTTAATGAAACACAAGTTTGAAATATTTGAAAAGTTCAAAGAATTTCAGAGTGAAGTGGAGAATCATCGTAACAAGAAAATAAAAGTTTCTACGATATGATCGCAGAGGTAAAATATTTGAGTTACGAGTCTGGCCTTCAGTTAAAACAATGTGAAATAGTTTCACTACTCACGCCACCTGGAACACCACAACATAATGGTGTGTCCGAACATCATAACCGTACTTTATTAGATATGGTGCGATCTATGATGTCTCTTACCGATCTACCACTATCGTTTTGGGGTTATGCATTAAAGACAGTTGCATTCACGTTTAAAAGGGCACCATCTAAGTCCGTTGAGACGACACAATCTGAACTGTGGTTTGGCAAGAAACCAAAGTTGTCATTTCTTAAAGTTTGGGATTGTGATGCTTATATGAAAAAGTTTCATCCTGATAAGCTCAAACCCAAATCGGAGAATTATGTCTTCATAGGATACCCAAAGGAGACTATTGGGTACACCTTCTATCACAGATCAGAAGGCAAGACATTCGTTGCTAAGAATGGATCCTTTCTAGAGAAGGAGTTTCTCTTGAAAGAAGTGAGTGGGAGGAAAGTAGAACTTGATAAGGTAATTGTACCTTCTCCCTTATTGAAAAGTAGTTCATCACAAGAAATCTGTTCCTGTGACTACTACACCAATTAGTGAGGAAGACTAATGATGATGATCATGTAACTTCAGATCAAGTTAATACCGAATCTCGTAGGTAAACCAGAGTGAGATCCGCACCAAAGTGGTACGGTAATCCTGTTCTGGAAGTCATGTTACTAGACCATGACGAACTTGCGAACTATGAGGAAGCAATGATGAGCCTAGATTCCGCGAAATGGCTTGAGGCCATGAAATCTGAGATGAAATCCATGTATGAGAACAAAGTATGGACTTTGATTGACTTGCCCAATGATCGGCGAGCCATTGAGATTAAATGGATCTTCAAGAGGAAGATGGACGCTGATAGTAGTGTTACTATCTACAAAGATAGAATTTTCGCAAAAAGGTTTTTGAAAAGTTCAAGGTGTTGACTATGATGAGAGTTTCTCACTCGTATTTATGCTTAAGTCTGTCCGAATCATGTTAGCAATTACCACATTTTATGAAATCCAGCAAATGGATGTCAAAACTGCATTCCTGAATGGATTTCTGGAAGAAGAGTTGTATATGATGCAGCCGGAAGGTTTTGTCGATCCAAAAGGAGCTAACAAAGTATGCAAGATCCAGTGATCCATTTATAGACTGGTGCAAGCCTGTCGGAGTTGGAATAAACGCTTTGATAGTATGATCAAAGCATATAGTTTTATACAGACTTGCGGTGAAGCCTGTATTTACAAGAAAGTGAGTGGGAGCACTACATCATTTCTGATAAGTATATGTGAATGACATATTGTTGATCGGAAATAATGTGGAATTATTCTGCAAAGCATAAAGGAGTGTTTTTAAAGAAGTTTTTCAAAGAAAGACCTCAGTGAAACTGCTTACATATTAAGCATCAAAATCTATAGAGATAGATCAAGACGCTTGATAAGTTTTTTTCAATGAGTACATACCTTGACAATATTTTGAAGTAGTTCAAAAATGGAACAGTCAAAGAAAGAGTTCTTGGCTGTGTTACAAGGTATGAAATTGAGTAAGACTCAAAGCCCGACCACGGCAGAAGATAGAAAGAGAATGAAAGTCATTCCCTATGCCTCAGCCATAGGTTCTATAAAGTATGCCATGATGTGTACCAGATCTATTGTATACCCTACACTGTGTTAAGCAAGGGAGTACAATAGTGATCTAAGAGTAGATCACTGGACATTGGTCAAAATTATCCTTAGTAGAATAAGGAAATATTTCTCGATTATGGAGGTGACAAAAGGTTCGTCGTAAAAAGTTACGTCGATGCAAGTTTTGACACAGATCTGGATGACTCTAAGTCTCGATCTAGATACATATTGAAAGTGGGAGCAATTAGCTAGAGTAGCTCCGTGCAAAGCATTGTTGACATAGAATTCGCAAAATACTTACGGATCTGTATGTGACAGACCCATTGACTAAAATTATCTCACAAGCAAAGCATGATCACACCTTAGTACTCTTTGGGTGTTAATCACACAAACGATGTGAACTAGATTACTGACTCTAGTAAACCCTTTGGGTATAGGTCACATGACAATGTGAACTATGGGTGTTAATCACATGGTGATGTGAACTATTAGTGTTGAATCACATGGCGATGTGAACTAGATTATTGACTCTAGTGCAAGTGGGAGACTGAAGGAAATATGCCCTAGAGGCAATAATAAAGTTATTATTTATTTCCTTATATCATGATAAATGTTTATTATTCATGCTAGAATTGTATTAACCGGAAACATAATACATGTGTGAATACATCGACAAACAGAGTGTCACTAGTATGCTCTACTTGACTAGCTCGTTAATCAAAGATGGTTATGTTTCCTAACCATGGACAAAGAGTTGTTATTTGATTAAATGGGATCACATCATTAGATGAATGATCTGATTGACATGACCCATTCCATTAGCTTAGCACCCGATCGTTTAGTATGTTGCTATTGCTTTCTTCATGACTTATACATGTTCCTATGACTATGAGATTATGCAACTCCCGTTTGCCGGAGGAACACTTTGTGTGCTACCAAACGTCACAACGTAACTGGGTGATTATAAAGGTGCTCTACAGGTGTCTCCAAAGGTACATGTTAGGTTGGCGTATTTCGAGATTAGGATTTGTCACTCCGATTGTTGGGGAGGTATCTCTGGGCCCTCTCGATAATGCACATCACATAAGCCTTGCAAGCATTGCAACTAATGAGTTAGTTGTGAGATGATGTATTATGGAACAAGTAAAGAGACTTGCCGGTAACGAGATTGAACTAGGTGTTGAGATACCGACGATCGAATCTCGGGCAAGTAACATACCGATGACAAAGGGAACAACGTATGTTGTTATGCGGTCTGACCGATAAAAGATCTTCGTAGAATATGTAGGAGCCAATATGAGCATCCAGGTTCCGCTATTGGTTATTGACTGGAGACGTGTCTCGGTCATGTCTACATTGTTCTCGAACCCGTAGAGTCCGCATGCTTAAGGTTTCGATGACAGTTATATTATGAGTTTATGAGTTTTGATGTACCGAAGTTAGTTCGGAGTCCCGGATGTGATCACGGACATGACGAGGAGTCTCGAAATGGTCAAGACATAAAGATTGATATATTGGACGGCTATATTCGGACACCGGAAGTGTTCCGGGGAAGTTTCGGATAAAACCGGAGCACCGGGGGGTTACCGGAACCCCCCCGGGGGGTTAATGGGCCTCATGGGCCTAAAGTGGAGAAGAGGAGGGGCTGCCAGGGCAGGACGCGCGCCCCCTCTCCCCCTAGTCCGAATTGGACAAGGAGGGAGGGGCAGCGCCCCCCCTTTTCCTTCTCTCCTTCCCCCTCTCCTACTTGGACAAGGAAAGGGAGGGGAGTCCTACTCCCGGTAGGAGTAGGACTCCTCCTGCGCGCCTCCTACTAGGGCCGGCCGCACCCCCCCTTGGATCCTTTATATACGGAGGCAAGGGGCACCCCTAGAGACACAAGTTGATCCACGTGATCATATTCTTAACCGTGTGCGGTGCCCCCTTCCACCATAGTCCTCGATAATATTGTAGCGGTGCTTAGGCGAAGCCCTGTGACGGTAGTATATCAAGATCGTCACCACGCCGTCATGCTGACGGAACTCTTCCCCGACACTTTGCTAGATCGGAGTCCGGGGATCGTCATCGAGCTGAACGTGTGCTAGAACTCAGAGGTGCCGTAGTTTCGGTGCTTGATCGGTTGGGCCGTGAAGACGTACGACTACATCAACCGCGTTGTGCTAACGCTTCCGCTGTCGGTCTACAAGGGTACGTAGATCACACTCTCCCCTCTCGTTGCTATGCATCACCATGATCTTGCGTGTGCGTAGGAAAGTTTTTGAAATTACTACGAAACCCAACACAGATCACGGACCTAGTCCGCATCATTGATACTATCATCTTTCAACTTAGTTTTCTCTAGGAACATATCATAAATAAAACGGGGAAGATATACGCGAGCTATTGATCTACAACATAGATATGCAAATACTATATGGACTAAGTTCTTGATAAATTAAAGTTCAATTAATCATATTACTTAAGAACTCCCACTTAGATAACATCCTTCTAGTCATCTAAATGATCACGTGATCCAAATCATCTAAACCATGTCCGATCATCACGTGAGATGGAGTAGCTTTCAATGGTGAAGATCACTATTTTGATCATATCTACTATACGATTCACGTTCGACCTTTCGGTCTTAGTGTTCCGAGGCCATATCTGGATATGCTAGGCTCGTCAAGTTTAACCCGAGTATTCTGCATGTGCAAAACTGGCTTGCACCCATTGTATGTGAACGTAGAGCTTATCACACCAAATCATCACGTGGTGTCTCAGCACGAAGAACTGTCACAACGGTGCATACTCAGGGAGAACACTTATACCTTGAAATTTTAGTAAGGGATCATCTCATAATGCTACCATCGTACTAAGCAAAATAATATGCATAAAAGATAAATATCACATGCAATCAAAATATGTGACATGATATGGTCATCATCATCTTGTGCCTTTGATCTCCATCTCCAAAGTACCATCATGATCTCCATCGTCACCGGCATGACACCACAATCTCCATCATCTTGATCTTTATCAATGTGTCATCACATGGTCGTCTCACCAACTATTGCTTTTGCAACTATTGCTATCGCATAGCGATAAAGTAAAGCAATTATATGTCGCTTGCATCTTATGCAATAAAGAGAAAACCATAAGGCTCCTGCCAGTTGCCGATAACTTTAACAAAACATGATCATCTGATATAACAATTTATATATCATCACATCTTGACCATATCACATCACAGCAAGCCCTACAAAAACAAGTTAGACGTCCTCTACTTTGTTGTTGCAAGTTTTACGTGGCTGCTACGGGCTTCTCGCAAGAACCGTTCTTACCTACACATCACAACCACAACGATTTTTCGTCAAGTGTGATGTTTTAACCTTCAATAAGGACCGGGCATAGTAAAACTTGATTCAACTAAAGTTGGAGAAACAGACACACACTAGCCACCTGTGTGCGAAGCACGGCGGTAGAACCAGTCTCATGAACGCAGTCATATAATGTCGGTCTGGGACGCTTCATCCAACAATACCGCCGAATCAAAGTATGACACGTTGGTAAGCAGTATGACTATTATCGCCCACAACTCTTTGTGTTCTACTCGTGCATATAACATCTACGCATAGACCTGGCTCGGATGCCACTTTTGAGGAACGTAGTATTTCAAAATTTTCCTACGATCACGCAAGATCTATGTAGGATAAGCATAGGAACGAGCATGGAGAGTGTGTCCACATACCCTCATAGACCGAAAGCGGAAGCATTTAGTAACGTGGTTGATGTAGTCGAATGTCTTCGCGATCCAACCGATCCAAGCACCGAACGTACAACACCTCCGCGTTCAGCTCACGTTCAGCTTGATGACGTCCCTCGAGCTCTTGATCCATTTGAGGCCGAGGGAGAGTTCCGTCAGCTCGACGGCGTGGTGACGGTGATGATGAAGTTACCGGCGCAGGGCTTCGCATAAGCACTACGACGATATGACCGAGGTGTGTAACTGTGGACGGGGGCACCACACACGTCTAAGACAAATCTTGAGTACCTTTGTGGTGCTCCCCTCCCCCGTCTATAAAGGAGGGAGGGAGGAGGCGGGCGGCCTAGGGGGCGCGCCAAGCATAGGGAGTCCTATTAGGACTCCCAAGTCCTAGTAGGATTCTCTTTCCTATTCGGAGTAGGAGAGAAGGAAAGAGAGGGAGAGGGAGAAGGAAAGGGGGGGCGCCCCCACCCCTTGTCCAATTCGGTTTGGTAAAGTGGGAGGCGCGCGCCACCTCTTGGCCCTTCTCCCATCTCTCTACTAAAGCCCAATAAGGCCCATTACTTCTCCCGGCGAATTCCCGTAACTCCCCGGTACTCCAAAAATACCTGAATCACTCGGAACCTTTCCGATGTCCGAATATAGCCTTCCAATATATGAATCTTTACCTCTTGACCACTTCGAGACTCCTCGTAATGTCCGCGATCTCATCCGGAACTCCAAACAAACTTCGGTCATCAAATCACATAACTCATAATACAAATCGTCATTGAACGTTAAGCATGCGGACCCTACGGGTTCGAGAACTATGTAGACATGACCGAGACTCATCTTTGGTCAATAACCAATATCGGAACCTGGATGCTCATATTGGCTCCTACATATTCCACGAAGATCTTTATCGGTCAAACCGCATAACAACATACGTTGTTGCCTTTGTCATCGGTATGTTACTTGCCGAGATTCGATCGTCGGTATCCTCATACCTAGTTCAATCTCCTTCCCGTCAAGTCTCTTTACTCGTTCCGTAATGCATCATGCCATAACAAACTCATTATTTACATTGCTTGCAAGGCTTATAGTGATGTGCATTACCGAGAGGGCCCAGAGATACCTCTACGATACACGGAGTGACAAATCCTAATCTTGATCTATGCCAACCTAACAAACACCTTCGGACACACCTGTAGAGCATCTTTATAATCACTCAGTTACGTTGTGACGTTTGATAGCACATAAGGTGTTCCTCCGGTATTCGGGAGTTGCGTAATCTCATAGTCAGACGAACATATGTATAAATCATGAAGAAAGCAATAGCAATAAAACTAAACGATCATTTATGCTAAGCTAATGGATTGGCCTTGTCCATCACATCATTCTCCTAATGATGTGACCCCATTCATCAAATGACAATAGTCTATGGTTAGGGAACTTAACATCTTTGATTAACGAGCTAGTCTAGTAGATGCATACTCGGGACACTTTGTTTTGTCTATGTATTCACACATGTATCAAGTTTCTGGTTAATACAATTCTAGCATGAATAATAAACATTTATCATGATATAAGAAACTAAAATAATAACTTTATTATTGCCTCTAGGACATATCCATTAAAATTTCCACATAAAATTTCATCAAAAAATCTTGCAACCAATCCCAGCAGCAACCTGCACGATATCATTTAGTACTAATATGTTGGAAGAGAAAGGAATAGCAAAAGAGATGGTTTTCTCTTTCATGGCTAAGAGATGAGGTATAGTTACATATTTTTGGAAACAGAGACACGCCACCCATCGGCCGGCAAACTGTGCCCATCCCCATCATGCCAGAGCACATGACGCCTGCCCCCAATGCCCTGCAGCCTGCGCGCGGTCCCGTCTTCCAAGAGCACACATAGCACGCTCTCGTCACGCCGCAGCCTGCGCCTGGCCGCTTGGTCTTTGGGTTTGAGTTGGAGGTTGAAGTCCTTCTGTCCCCGACATGGACGAGCGGGCAGAGAAGGAGCACGCATGCGAGCGCGTCGAGTTAGCCAACACCACCCACGTTAACACCGAACGTGCTGAGTCTGAGGCATGCGTCCTCGCTGCATGCCATTTTGTAGCCGTATTCGAGGATGCCATGGGCCGCGAAGCGGGCATGAGTTGATCAAAGCGGTGGAGGTGTTTGTTGGCCACATGGATCACTTGTGCAGAAACGGGCTGTATTATGGGTTCGTAAATCCCTTTAGTGCAGGTTCTGTAACCAGCACTAAAAGGTGGGCACTAAAGGTCCCCTTCCCTTTAGTACCGGTTCAACACGAACCGCCACTAAAGGGCCATCACGTGGCACCGGCCAGCGTCGGGGGCGGGGAGACCTTAAGTACCGGTTGGTAACATCAACTGGTACTAAAAACTTTGGGGGGTTTTGGGTTCATGATTTCTTTTTTCCTTTAATTCTGTGTTTTCTATTTAATTCTTTTTCATTTGCTGGTATTTTACGATATATATATTGGTATATACAATTTCTCCTACATGGAGGCATTACTGCGGTAGCGGGTAATGGTATTCTCCTTTCGGATCTATGACCTGGTCAAGCAAAAATCTCGCTATTTCCTCTTGAATTGCTCGTACGCGATCCGTTGGTAGGAGCTTATCCCGCACCTCATTGAACTTTTAATAAGGAGATCAATATGCATGCTTTAGTTATGTGATTAGATATCGATAATGATGTAAAAATTGTGAATAGTGTTCTGGCAAATGTACCCATAGCTGCTAGCAGATTTGGTCCTTTCGGATGCCATCATGCAAATGTTCTCGCAAACGTAGTATACATATAAATCGGTCTCCGGCGCCTGCTTCATGGCCTTTATGAGAATAGAATTCAATCAAATAATAATTAATCAAGCATGATAATTAATGGTATTGAAACTATAATTAAAGAGATAGTAGCTAGCTAGTACTACTTAATTGCTTACATTGGGTCGAAACTAATACAACTTTTGTTTCCATTCACCTGAAACCGTTTTGATGAACTTTTGCCAAGCCCTGCCCGCCGGCAAAGAAAATGAATAAAGGAGCTATTAATTAGTTGATATCAGTAAATGACAAACTAAAGAGGCCGACATATAGTTCAATAATGATTGAAATTACCTATTAACTATCCCCTTCACGATTGAGTAGTCACTAGGTTCTTTAAGTAGTGAGTCCAATACTTCAACTGTTCCTTCTTCAACTTGAATGACTAACAAGATCCAGTGGTAAATGCATGTGCATACGTTTGCATGTATAAATTAAGCGGGCATGTGCATAACACTCATCAACTATCCTAAACCCTATACACTTATTAACATCTAGCTAGTAAGCAAAAAGATAATTTGTAGTACAAGATAGTGTCACTCATCGGAAGTTGTAAATAAGTAGTATATCTCGATTGATATTGAGGCGCTCCAAGAACTCTAACATGTTTTTCTCTACGTCTGCTCAATACCATTCATATGTCCATGTCTCTTCATTAATGGTATTTGGGTCAATGAACCCAATGTCATAACGTCCAACTTTTTTCATTTCATACATCCTCATCCTTCATAATACGACAAAAATGCAAAAAATAGTTATAGAAGTGAATATACCACATCCGAATCATAACCCAGACGAGGGCCGACGCGAACGGATTTCAAAACCATGGCACTATGTATAACAAACAACCTATTGGTAAGATAATTATACGAGTAACTAAATATCTAAATCACACAAATATGAATTTTTTTATATAAAAAGGATAAGAACAAGAGGCTCACCACAAAGTGGTGCCGGCGACGGGAAGGTGCGGGCGATCAACGGTGGTTAGGACAGAGACGGGAAGGCACTAAATAAACCACGCCTACATATGCAAAGTAAGTGTTATTTTGACCTCAAATTACATATAAATCAAATACTACCACATATAATTCCTCCCAAAATAAAACCCACAAATGACGATACTTATAAAGCATTGCAAGAGCTAATCTAGGAATGAGAGATGAAAGGACAAAGTAGCTAACCTTTGTGATCACTTGGATGGATGGGGTGCCTTCAAATCTTCACAAATTTTGACAAAAATGGAGTGTGAGCTCGAGAGAAAGAGGAAGAAAACAGAGGAGAGGGGAAAAACAGAGCGCTTCGGCTCGGGCTGGACGAAGCACTATGTATAGTGTGACCTTTAGTACTGGTTGGTTATATGAACCAGGACTAAAGGTTCGTCTCTAGTCTCGGTTCGTGGCATGAACCGGTACTAAAGGTTCTGGCGGGGCCCCAGCCTGACACAAGCCTGCCATCATCTCATTAGTACCGGTTCGTGGCACGAACAGGTACTACAAATTCTCCACGAACCGGTACTAACGAGGGCCGCCCGCCTAGCCATTGGAACAGGCACTAATGGTCACATTAGTGCCGGTTCAGTTACAAACCGGGACAAATTTGCTCCACATTAGGCCCTTTTTCTACTAGTGGATGCCCCCCACGTGTTTTTAGCCAGGGCCGAAGCAGAATGATGTCTAGCTAGCTATATATAGTTAGATATTTTATATTTAAACTTTCACATTTCAGGCACTTAAATAGTACTCTTATATTTAATCTTATTAATTAATTAATTTTGTTCTTGTAGTATAATATGTTTGAATTTATCTTGTAAACAACATCACACACAAGTAATAATTAGGAACCACCGGTGATGGTACAAATCATAGCACGCAGTTCTGCAAGCCAGTTATGTGCATGTACCGCACACGATGCGCCGAACTGAAATATCAGTGACGTGCCCAATCATCGCACTCGGTTAGATTCCCTGAACCCTGTGCTAAAATTCACACAAAATTTGTTCCACCGGATCACGTGGGATGTTGTAAGTCATCGCACGATTTTTTGTCCAAAAGGACCCCCTACCGAATGCTATTGTCAAAAAGGACTATCTGCAGATAAAAACGTCAAAAAGGACCCCCTGACTAGTGGCGGCAGGTGCGGCAGGCGACACGTGGCACCTGCCGCCACTAGGTGAGGCGGCGGGCCCCGCCGCCACCGCAGGAGGCGGCCGCGCGGTGCACAACGGGTTCTCCCACCGTGCAGTAGCTGTGACGGAACGGGCCAGGAGAGGCGGGCCCGGCCGCCACTAGGTGAGGCGGCGAGCTCTGCCGCTGTCGCTCCCCGTCCGACAGCCTCAGCTGCGCGCGGGCCGAGGCGTGGGCCAGGCCGCCACCGGAGGAGGCGGCATCTTTCTTCACGCCCGACGCATTTTCCTATTGCAGATGGCGCTGATTCCCGTGTGCAACAGCGACCTGACGGCGGTGATTCCCACGAGCGGGAAAATGCACGCTGATGCTTCTTGCGCCCAAGAATCAGTCTGGCTATTGCTTGAGAGGATGCGACGGCATCAGTCACTCGCTGCGGGAATCCAATACTGCGGGAAGCTATTGTGCCGACACTACAGGGATCCTAAAATTTACTGCTTAATTTTCTCGCCATTATTTATCGTCTGGGCTTATAAAAGGAGACACCGAGGCTCTCGTCCAGCCATCCTTGAAATCGCCACTGCGCAAAGTGTATAACACATTTTTTTTTCAGTCGGTATGAGTTTGCCTTGCTCGGATCAAAGCATTAGGCCGAGGAAAATGAAGAACGCAAGTTTGCCTCCTGGGGTGGCAGTCCTGCGATGTTGGTGTGGCGATCTTTGCAAGGTGAAGGAGGTGACGGATTTTTCAGATTGGTTGGGCATGAAGTTGTACTATACGAGGTCGTCCTACAGGGAGGTATTCCCAGGACCACAACTGTAGAAACTCATAGGTGACACAAAGTAATGGAGCTTTTTGTGCGAAAGAGGTTTTTTGCGTGCCATCACACAAGCCTCTGTATGTATGAGATAGCATGGCAGAACCGAAGCTGTATTTTGGCTGCTCGGGTAAAGGTTCATCTACCATATTCTCTGCAATGTAGATGAGACCAGGGACAACAACGTCCCCATGTGAATTTGGAAATAGATTCCCGAGGAGCCACAACAAATATGCAAACAGATGTCTTTTTCTCGTCTCCTCATTGGCGAAGCTAGATAAATTAAGAAAGTTATCATGAAGCCAGACGAGTGGGATGCCCCGAGGGTAACCAGAACGTTGTGATTCTGGCATTTCCATCCCAAGACGGGCTGCTATATCTAATGCCCAAGATGGAGACACTCGTGGAGAGACTACCGGCTCACCTCTAATTGGTAGAGCAGTGATCATAGAAACATCTTTCAGTGTAGGTGCAAGCTCCCCAAAACGAAAGTGAAAGGTGTGGGTTTCAGGTCTCCACCGGTCAACGAGGGATGTCAAAAGGGATGGGTCCGAACGTACTTGGTCGTCGCATGATGTGAGCCTAGCAAAACCTTGTAGTCCATAAGCGTCAAGGTGAGCAAGGAAATGATTGTGTATTGGCCATGTTTTCTTTATGGTTCGAAGTCTGAAAGGCCGATAATCATGCTTAGTATTTGGTTTCAAAAATAGGTGGCAACGGTGCCCGGCGTCATGGGGCCCCTGCAAAAGCACTGGCACTTCACCCATAACCTGCACACAAACATACAAATATAAATTACGAGGAAGACAGAAATACAAATGCAAATCTAAATTAACTTAAAAAATACAAAGAGATACGATTTACATTAATTATCTGAAGTTAACATCAGGAGTACAATAATACAAAGAGAATGAATTTAAATTCAATATAAGTACACATAACGAGTAGAAATATAAATAGACATGACGAGTACATATATATCAACATCATGCGTTGTTGTTGGCTCGATACGGGCAGTCTTTGCGTGAATGTCCAGGACACCTGCAAACGCGGCATCGCCTTGGTTCTCCCATCTGGCTATGGTCCATGTCATTGCGATGACGCCTAGACTGACGTCGTCCCTTTGCGGTTCTCATCAAGTCGGTGTTCGGAACCCATTTCGGCCCATCTGGCCACAACATTTTGTAGTTCATATCAATGCCCCAAGCCCAGAACTCACCGTTCCAAGTGTTGTACAGATTGTACATGTTAAAGTACGGCGATATGTATGGCTCGACGCTGATTTTTTGAACAGCAGCCGCCCGGAGCACATGACTGCAAGGGTAGCCCTCAAGCTTGGGCTTGTTACAAGTGCACTCACAGGAGGTTGAGCCAAGGGTGACAGCTTGCTTTTTTGATCCTCTGTGGTGACCCTTAACGTACTTGGCTCGCACATTGACCTCCCACTTATTCCTAAGTGCGTCCACTTTCCTGCAGCCATGACTTTGGGACTTCTTTGCTTTCTCGTCCAGATGTCTTTGCATCTTCTCGGACCATGGCTTGTTCAATTCAACTTGTGCTTTGGCGACGGTGACCCTGTCTGCAAAGTATGACAGGGTCCGGTTCCAAGTTTCTTTAATTATGGCTGTGATAGGCAGTGCTCGCACCCCTTTAAGAACACCATTGTACACCTCTGACATGTTGCTGGTCATTATTCCATACCGAGCCCCGGTGTCGTGAGCCTGTGCCAACTTCTCCAAATGAGGGCAATTCTCGGTGATCCACTGGCTCAAATTTATGACCGTCCTACGACCCCTCCGGTCTTCTCTCTGCGGCAAGGCCGCGCGGTCGATCTCACCATTGATACCTGCCCATATCGCATTCATTTTGGCTACAGTTTTTTGCATGCACATCCTCTTGAATAACTTGAACCAATCCTTGTTTTTGAATTTGGAGTAAAAGTTTGCTGCCAAATGCCTCATGCACCACCTTCCCTCTAGATCGGGCCAGCCCCACTCTTCTTCCGACGCCTTAATTATTTCAAGAGCGCTTAATAATCCAGTGTTGCGATCAGAAATGATGCAAACACCTTTACGCTCTTTCACGACACCCATCTTCACGCAGCTCAGGAACCACAACCAGCTATCTTTGTTCTCGCTCTCGACCAATGCATATGCAATAGGAAGAAGCTGATTATTTGCATCCGCTGCAATCGCCACCAATAGTGTGCCCTTGTACTTTCCAGTGAGAAAGGTACCATCAACAGATAATACCGGGCGACAGTGCCTGAAGGCTTGTATAGTCTGGGCGAATGCCCAGAATAAGCGGTCCAGGATTAGCTCACCCGGGTTCATTGGGTTTGGACGTTCTCTCTGCCAAACTTGAGTCCCCCTATTAGCACTTGCTATTTGATGAAGCATTCTAGGGGCATAAGAATATGCCTCCTCATAGGTACCATACAAGTTCTTAAATATATTTTCCTTCGCATGCCTAGCCTTGCTGTAGCTAACAGGGAATCCAATTAGATCCTCTGCATCTTTTTGCAGAGCCCTAACACTAATGTTGAGACTTCCCTGCACAATTGTTTCCATCGTCTGTGCCACAAATTTTGCTGTCACATTGCAGTGATCTGAAAGAGTCCTAATTTGCTCACAGGTATGCTCCACTATTTTTGTGATATGCCATGACTGACATACCCCAGGCTTCAGTCTAGCGAGAACTCTTCCGCGGCAACCTTTCGCGGTGTGGATGCATATGACCTTCAACTCTTTTTTATCAGACTGCTTCACTCTATGCTGGCGGTGGATGCCGATTGCATAGCTACCCATTGCCTGGTAAGCAGACTTCTTATCTGGGAAAACTTGCCCAACCTCCAGTCTTCCCGCTCCTAGGCCAGAAGCAGAGTGAAATTCGTTGGTGATGCTCATATCCTGTAAAAACCCAGGTTGCAGTGCCGCCGCGACCGCCCTCTGAGGAGGAACATCTTCTTCTCCACTCAAAATCCAACTCTAAATCGCCCTAAACCACGAGTGAAAGTGCTTACTGAGCTTTCTTTTCTCTCTGTACTTAGAGACTTAGAGAGCAAAGGAGAGGAACGAGGTTACAGAGTGCTTGCGCACGGAGCTGAAGCATGGCATATAAAAGGGAGAGGATCCCTGTAGTGTCGGCAGCCTCGGATTCCCGCGCGTGAAAATCAACATCATCAGCAACAGCATGCAAGGAGCAAAAGCAAAGCAACAAGCCACTCGTGAAATTCGTCGTTTGCCGCGCGTGGGAATCAGCAAAAGCAACAACAATCAGTGCCAGAGTGATTCCCGCCCCGCCAGTTTTCGCGCGTGGGAATCAGTGCCAGGACCTCGCCTTCCGTGCACAGTCAGAGCGCACCAGCTGCTGTCGACAGGGGTAGCCGCCTCAGCCAGTGGCGGCGAGGCCCACCGGCGGGGCCCGCTCACATCAGGGCCTGTCGCCCAGGCAGCGACCGCGCCAGGGCTGGCCGCCTCGCCCGGTGGCGGCCGGGCCCACCTGGCCCGCCCCGTTCCGTCGCGGCGCGACGCAGAGTGGAGATTCCGTTGTGCATCGCGCGGCCGCCTCCTGCGGTGGCGGCGGGGCCCGCCGCCTCACCTAGTGGCGGCAGGTGCCACGTGTCGCCTGCCGCACCTGCCGCCACTAGTCAGGGGGTCCTTTTTGATGTTTTTATCTGCAGATAGTCCTTTTTGACAATAGCGTTCGGCAGGGGGTCCTTTTGGACAAAAAATCGTCATCGCACACGCTTCGGCCAACACAACAATGTGTAATTAATGTATCTCACACGGTTGAACAAAGTCAGTCGTGCTGATGGGTCAGAGATCGCACATGGTCCCTTTGTTTGTACAGAGTTCATATTTCAAATGCGTGTGTGATGTCTTCATCACACAGAGTTGGCTTTATTGGGCTTAATAGGACCTGCACCAATGAAAGTCTGATCTAGTAATGTTGAAAGCAGAGCTTCGGTCCTTGATGCGACCTAAAGCAGTTTAAGTGATACGTGTCCTTGTTTTCTACGGAATGTGATCCGTGCCTGCTGTCACATCAAGCCTAGTCACCCATTTGACACATACGGCACGCGGAGCTCGCTGAGCGTGTGTTACACATGCACATGTTCTATCATGTTCATTATGTCCCCGGCAAAAAAAACATGATCATTAGGTGTATTTGTTTCTAAGGTAAATTCCAAATTGTTGGGTACAATAGTATATTTCCTTCTAACCAGAAGTTAATTCCAAATTGCACACCTGCTGAATCGGAAGAATTGTGTAAGTTACTGCGCTTGTACTGTGTGTTTTAAAAAAATAGAATTGAAAGGATTGTCAATCCTATAATCAACGTTGTAGCCATGAGCATTTCAGTCCCGTATTATTTCTAAAACAGTGACTGGGTCGCCATGCATGAAAACTACACAAAGAACAGAGACTAAATTTACTAATGGATAACTCTGTTTAGGTAAAGCTCCTTCGTAGCTCGTCCTACATGGAACCTTTTATCTTCAACCCTTCAACATTGCTTTGAGATCCGTACTCTTCAACTAACTTGCAACAAGCAGATTTCTCTTTTTGATTTCTCTCAAATGAAAGAACATATAGACTTCAAACTTTGCAGATCAAACAAACTTTACAACTTCAATGTGTGAAAAAACTTTCAGATTTTTCGGACCAATATAAATATACAAAATGAGGATTTTTTGATTAAAAAAATAAATTTTACCATTTTAAATGCATGAAAAAATCTGAAAGTTTTTTCCCATGTAGTAATTAGAATGTTTTGTTATCCTGCAAAGTTTGAATTTTATACGTTATTTCGTTTGAGAGAAACAAAAATGACAAATGTGCCTGCACGGATCTTGATGCCGAAATGAATGGCTAAGATAAGGGGTGCCGTGTAGCTCAAGCTACACGAAACCACACTCCTCAGTTTACTAAATTTACACAAGGAACTACACAAGGAACATAGACTGGGTCGCATTGGTTAAGTCTCACTCGGCTGAGATTTAGCAATCCTGTTTTTTTAAACGCACATGTGAGAAAAGCCGAGCGGATGGATACAGATGAGAATGCATCCGCTAGCTTCACGAGGAGAATTGTGTATATATGTACCCCCACCAGCCTGCCCCTCTTGGACAGCTACCTAGCAGCAGGAGCACCTCGATCAACGCACAACACAAGGCAGTATGCGTTCAGCCTTCCGGTCTGGGCCCTCCTTCTGCTCTTGCACTTCTCAGCCTTCGTCCCGGCAGCCAGAGCACAGCAAAAATCGGTGAGCAGAAATCTTCTATAGATTAACTCTTCCGCCATTGATTAATTCCTAAACGTACGTACATCTCTTGCATGTAGACGATGAGTCGGAGTTCAGCTACGACTGTGGGGCGGAGAACTGGCCGGAGAACTGGGGCAAGATCAAGGAGTGGGCGACGTGCAGAACTGGGCGGATGCAGTCGCCCATCGACCTCTCCGACCGCTATGCCACACAGGCGCCCAACCTAGGGTACCTCAACCACTCCTACCGCTCTGCCAAGGCCTCCATCGTCAACCGTGGCCACGATATCGCGGTGATGTTCCACGGCGACGCCGGGAGCCTGTGGATTAATGGCACCGCCTACCACCTCAGGCAGCTGCACTGGCACACCCCCAGCGGCACCGCTTAAACGGCCGCCGGTACAGCCTGGAGCTTCATATGGTTCACCTCAGTGCCGAGAACAAGGCTGCCGTGATCGGCCGCCTCTATAAGATCGGCAGGCGCGACCATTTCCTGCATGAGGTACATTAGGTTTCTCTAACTACATCCAGCTGCTGCCAAGCAATATATGCTCCCTCTTACCCAAAATAAATGTCGTTGATTTAGTACAATAGAGGGAGTTAAGTTGTAAACTAATCCATTGTGCAGCTGGAGCCATACCTGAAGAGGATGGCAGATACCAGGGAGGAGGAGATGGTAAGCAGGGTGGATCCTTGGGAGGCGAGGGGAGATGGCCAAGCCTACTACCGATACATGGGCTCCCTCACCACGCCGGGGTGCGACGAGGGAGTCATCTGGACATCAAGAGGGTGTCCATGTTGTTACCATAGATTTAAATCGCGGGCGAACCGAAATCGCGGAAAGAAAATTTGCCGTGATAATTAATGAAGAAACAGCGCGATCTCCGGCGATTGCGGCGCGATCTCCCGCAATTCTGGTAAGGAAACAAATCGCGGGGCTGATTTCATGCCGGGATAGCGCCGGATAGCGGTCTTTTCGCCCGCGATTTGAAACTATGGTTGTTAATGACTTTTACCGATCACATTTAGATCCCAAAATTCTATAAATACGGGAAATTAGATTAGGGGCATATGGCGGTCTCTAACGCTCTTGATATTCTCTAACAATAGTGATCAAAATTTAAAATTAGATACTTTTGCAGGTTGCCACCGTGTCGAGTCACCAACTGAAACTTCTCACCAACGCCGTCGATGACGTAATTAAGGTGTTCCCTTAATTAATTTCTCCAATCTTATTCAATAAAGCAAAGTGGATATATTTGTTTGTTTGTACTGTGCGCAGGGCTTTGAGATGAATGCGAGACCTCTTCAGAAGGTGAATGGCAGAGATATTAGCTTTTTCTGCCCTGATGATGACCATGAACGCTATTACGCTGCTGCTGACCATTAATTAGCTCTATACTTGAGCCAACCTGTCGGATTGACAGCATGTGTGTTAATGTAAGATAATATCATTATATACCTTCATTTGACTAGCTTACTATTGTCGGCAAATAATTGTTTCTAATGAAAACTACATATTTTGACATGTCCTCAGTTGTTGGCAACGGCGAAGAAGAGCGATGACATGGAACATTGCAAACGATCGTGACTCTGCCACAAGCAGGGATGTTTGTTGGCCTTGGCACGGTTCTTATAATTCCTTAATAAAGTCGAAGTCACATACGTGTCGCTGTTGATATCTTCAATACTTGGATAATAAGAGTCCAATCTAGTATGCTATCTTATTTCATTAGTAGAAAAGGTGGCAACGGTCCAGGCCGGGTCAGCCCATTAGTCCCGGTTCAGTTCAGAATCAGGACCAATGGGGGCATTGGACCCGGTTCGTGAGCCCAGGGCGCCGGCTGGGCCACGTGGGCCATTGGTCCCGGTTCATCTGGATC
>NW_021289177.1:25067-31121 GCF_002162155.2 Triticum dicoccoides
GGTTGGTGGCTTGAACCGGGACCAAAGGCTCCCCTTTAGTCCCGGTTCATGCCACCAACCGGGACCAATAAGATGCCTATATATACCCCCTCGCGTAAGAGCAGAGCACACTGCTCTGTTTTTTCTGGCCGAGCGGGAGAGAACTTGGTGGTGCTCTAGCTCACCTCCTATGCACACAAGGTGTTCGATGGAATGCCCGAGCCACACTACTTAAGCTTTCTCCTCTCCAAGCTCGACCTCCAAGCTCCATTTTCCTCAATATTTGTCTAGGTTTAGTGGTCCGTCGCGCCCCGTCCCCGTCTTCACCGCCGTCGATCACCCGCGCCGAGCTCATCGCTGGCACCACCGTGGTGAGCCTCTTGTTCTTATCTTCTTTCTGAAAAGAAAAATATTCTTACTTGTATGTTTACATAGATACTTGTATTATTTTCTTACTTTTATTATTGCATCTTATATAGTGCGATGGTTTTGGTATCCGCCCCTGTCGGCCCTCGTCATCTCTATGATTCGGATGTGGTATATATATTTTCTTTATAACTATTGGTTAATTTATTGTTTATGAAAATTATGCCGACCAACGTGACATAGATTTTATTTATGTAGGATGTATGTGAATCGGAAATTCCAACCGACCCTATTGTCGAGAGATTAAATTTAGTTGAAGAAGAAAACAATTTGTTGAAGGAAAAAATAAAAAAAATTGAGGAGAAGAAGATGATATTGGAGTTGCATGTTGCGGATGTCATCGATGATCACAAGATCAAGATGGATGCAATGCGCTTGAAGATTAGAAAGATTAGCAAATATGCCATTCATACCGAGGCTTGGTATCATTATGTCGTTGGATCAATTGTTACCTTGGTTGCGACTATGATCACATTTGTTTTCGCATTGAAATGTTTTACATAGTTTCAATGTATGGTTTAATTAATTAGATGCTCTGGAGAGCTATATGTTGTTAGATGAGAACTATGTATGTACTTTGGTTTTAATGTGATGATGAATTTCTATTAATTTGGACACTTAATTATATATAATGCACGTAGATGAAGCGACAATGGATGTACGGTGACAGACACACCTCCGAGTACATTAAGGGCGTGCATGAGTTTCTCGATGCGGCTGAGGCAAACAAGCAGAATGGTTTTATGTGTTGTCCATGCACTGAATGTGGGAATACGAGGTCTTACTCTAACCAGAAAATCCTTCACTCCCACCTGCTTTACAAGGGTTTCATGCCACACTATAATGTTTGGACGAGGCACGGAGAAATAGGGGTTATGATGGAAGACGGCGAAGAAGAAGAGTACGATGACAACTATGTGCCCCCTGAATACGGTGATGCTGCAACGGAGGGAGCTGGTGAAGATCAAGAGGAACCAGACGATGTGCCCAATGATGTTGCAACGGGTGAAGCTGCTGAAGATCAAGAGGAACCAGACGATGTGCCCGATGATGATGATCTCCACCGGGTCATTGTCGATGCAAGGACGCAATGCGAAAGTCAAAAGGAGAAGCTGAAGTTCGATCGCATGTTAGAGGATCACGAAAAAGTGTTGTACCCCAATTGCGAAGATGGCAACACAAAGCTTGGTACCGTACTGGAATTGCTGCAGTGGGAGGTAGAGAATGTTGTGGCTGACAAAGGATTTGAGAAGCTACTGAAAATATTGAAGAAGAAGCTTCCAAAGGATAACGAATTGCCCGACAGTACATACACAGCAAAGAAGGTCGTATGCCCTTTAGGATTGGAGGTGGAGAAGATACATGCATGCCCTAATGACTATATCCTCTACCGCGTGCATACAAGGATCTGAACGCATGCCCGGTATGCGGTGCATTGCGGTATAAGATCAGACGAGATGACCCTGGTGATGTTGACGGCGAGCCCCCCAGGAAGAGGGTTCCTGTGAAGGTGATGTGGTATGCTCCTATAATACCACGGTTGAAACGTCTGTTCAGAAACGAAGAGCATGCCAAGTTGATGCGATGGCACAGTGAGGACCGGAAGAAAGACGGGAAGTTGAGAGCACCCGCTGACGGGTCATAGTGGAGAAAAATCAAGAGAAAGTACTGGAATGAGTTTGCAAAGGACCCAAGAAATGTATGGTTTGCTTTAAGCGCGGATGGCATTAATCCTTTCGGGCAGCAGAGCAGCAATCACAACACCTGGCCCGTGACTCTATGTATGTATAACCTTCCTCCTTGAATGTACATGAAGCGGAAGTTCATTATGATGCCAGTTCTCACCCAAGGCCCTAAGCAACCCGGCAACGATATTGATGTGTACCTAAGGCCATTAGTTGAAGAACTTTTACAGCTGTGGAATGAAAACGTTGTACGTACGTGGGATGAGCACAAACATGAGGAATTTAACCTAAAGGCGTTGCTGTTCGTGACCATTAACGATTGGCCCGCTCTCAGTAACCTTTCAGGACAGACAAACAAAGGATACCACGCATGCACGCACTGTTTAGATGACACTGAAAGTATATACCTGGATAAATGCAGGAAGAATGTGTACCTGGGCCATCGTCGATTTCTTCCGACCAACCATCAATGTCGAGAGAAAGGCAAGCATTTCAAAGGCAAGGCAGATCACCGGAAGAAGCCCGCCATGCGTACCGGTGATCACGTACTTGCTATGGTCAATGATTTACACGTAATCTTTGGAAAGGGTCCCGGCGGACTAGCTATTCCGAATGACGCTGAGGGACACGCACCCATGTGGAAGAAGAAATCTATATTTTGGGACCTACCCTACTGGAAAGACCTAGAAGTCCGCTCTTCAATCAACATGATGCACGTGACGAAGAACCTTTGCGTGAACCTGCTAGGCTTCTTGGGCGTGTATGGGAAGACAAAAGATACACCTGAGGCATGGGAGGACCTGCAACATTTGCACGAAAAAGACGGCATGCCTCCGAAGCAGTATAAAGGTCCTGCCAGTTACGCTCTTACGAAAGAAGAGAAATAAATCTTCTTTGAATGCCTGCTCAGTATGAAGGTCACGACTGGCTTCTCGTCGAATATAAAGGGAATAATAAGTATGCCAGAGAAAAAGTTTCAGAACCTAAAGTCTCATGACTGCCACGTGATTATGACGCAACTGCTTCCGATTGCATTGAAGGGGCTTCTACCGGAAAACGTCCGATTAGCCATTGTAAAGCTATGTGCATTCCTCAATGCAATCTCTCAGAAGGTGATCGATCCAGAAATCGTACCAAGGCTAAGGAGTGATGTGGCGCATTGTCTTGTCAGTTTCGAGCTGGTGTTCCCACCATCCTTCTTCAATATCATGACGCACGTCCTAGTTCATCTAGTCGACGAGATTGTCATCCTGGGGCCCGTATTTCTACACAATATGTTCCCCTTTGAGAGGTTCGTGGGAGTCCTAAAGAAATATGTCTGTAACCGCGCTAGGCCAGAAGGAAGCATCTCCATGGGCCATCAAAGAGAGGATGTTATCAGGTTTTGTGTTGACTTCATTCCTGGCCTTAAGAAGATAGGTCTCTCTAAATCGCGGTATGAGGGGAGACTGACTGGAAAAAGGCACTCTTGGAAGTGACACAATAATATGCAGGGACGGATATTCTTGGTCTCAAGCACACTACACAGTTCTACAGAACTCTACCTTGGTGACCCCATATGTCGATGAACACAAGAACAGTCTACGCTCCAAACACCCGGAGCAGTGCGACGACTGGATTACATGTGAACACATCAGGACTTTCATCAGTTGGTTGGAAACACGTCTCAGAGGTGACAACACTGTTTGTGATGAGCTGTACTTGTTGTCTAGGGGACCATCTTTGACTGTATTGACTTACAAAGGATAAGAGATAAATGAGAATACATTTTACACGACCGTCCAAGATCAAAAGAGCACCAACCAAAACAGCGGTGTCCGCTTTGATGCAGCATCCGAGAGCGGAAAGGACACATATTATGGTTACGTAGTGGACATATGGGAACTTGACTACGGACATGATTTTAAGGTCCCTTTATTTAAGTGTAAATGGGTCAATCTGTCAGACGGCTGGGAACAGGTAGACCCACAATACGGAATGACAACAGTGGATCTGAAAAATCTTGGGTACACTGACGAACCATTCGTCCTAGCCAATGATGTGGCACAGGTTATCTATGTGAAGGACATGTCTACCAAACCGAGAAAAAGAAAAGATAAGGAAGCGAATACATCATACGATGAGCCAAAGCGCCACATAGTTCTTTCAGGAAAAAGGGATATCCTGGGAGTGGAGGGCAAGACAGACATGTCTGAAGATTATGAAAAGTTTCATGAAATTTCTCCCTTCAATGTCAAGGCTGACCCAAGCATCCTGATAAACAATGAAGATTATCCATGGTTACGACGCAATAAGCAAATGACACAAGCGAAGAAAAAGTGAAGACTTTCTCCCGCAACTATTATGATGATACCATGCCAACTTTATAACACACGAGTATGGTATGCCAACGTTTTCAGAGTTCATTTGAAAACTATGAATTTAGGTCGAATTTTCTCTATAGGTGCATCTATGTTCATTTTTTTAGTAAAGTTAATCACAAACTTGTGATTCACACAAATTTCAAAGAATTCAAATTTTAACTATTCAAACTTGAAAACTAATAGCACCAACAGAAAGTTTATAATTTTTCTAAAACTAATGGCACTAACAGAAAGTTTATAATTTTGCTGACCTAAAAGCAAAAAGAATTAAAAAATAAAGCAAAAAACAAAAAAATACAGAAAACAAAACAAAAAAACTGAAAAAAATAAAAATAGCAACAATAAGTATTTTGTTGTAAGTAGAAACAAAGTAAAATAAATAAAGCAACAAAGAAAACAAAAAAACTAAAAAAGTGTTTTCAAATTTGAAAACTAATGGCACTAACAGAAAGTTTATAATTTTTCTAAAACTAAAAGCAAAAAGAATTAAAAAGTAAAGCAAAAAACAAAAGAAAATAAATAATGCAGAAAACAAAACAAAAAAACTGAAAAAATAGGCACTAAAAGCAAAAAAAAAAGTGTTTTCAAATTTGAAAACTAATGGCACTAACAGAAAGTTTATAATTTTTGTGACCTAAAAGAAAAAAAGAAATCACTAAAAAACTATAAGTATTTTGTTCTAAGTAGAAATGAAAAAATAAATAGCAAAAAAGAAAAAAATGCCTATAATATTTGTTATGACTAACTAAAATTACCAATATGAGTATAATGATAAAACACAGTAATATAAAATAGCAGGAAAAAGAATGACTCAAAAATCAATTTTTATAGTAAAGTTATTCATAAACTAGTGATTCACACAAATTTAAAAAAATTCAAATTTAAACTATTTAAATTTTAAAACTAATGGCACTAACAGAAAGTTTATAATTTTTGTGACCTAAAAGAAAAAAATCACTAAAAAACTATAAGTATTTAGTTCTAAGTAGAAATGAAAAAAAATAAATAGTAAAAAAAATGCCCCCTACTGGGCCACCACGACCTGAATACGACTGGAAGCCCATCCATGGGCCAGGATTCAGGCCCGCAGAAGGCCCAGCAGGCCCACAGGCATAGCGGTGTGAGATTAGGCCCAAAGGCCTGCAGTTCTGAGGAGTTCGATGGAGAGGGCGGGGCAGCGCTTATAAATAGGTGCGGCCGCTCTTCAGCTAGCGAGGTGGGACTAAACATCTCACCGCACCGCGGCTTTGGCAGGCGCAGGCCTTTGGTCGCGGTTGATGGCACCAACCAGGGACTAAAGGGGGCATTGGTCACGATTCGTGGCGCAAACCGTGACCAATGCCCCCCTTTAGTCCCGGTTGGTGCCACCAACCGCGACCAAAGGCCGCCGTTTCCCGCCCTTTGGGCTGCTGAAAAGAGGCCTTTGGTCTCGGTTGGTGGCACCAACCGGGACTAAAGGTGGCATTGGTCCCTGTTGGTGCCACGAACCGGGACCAATGCTCTTGGTATATAACCAGGACTTGTGAAAATTTCAGTTTCTCATCGACCATTTGCCCCCGACGACGCCGAGCTTATCGACGCCGCCAGGCTGCCCCGACGCC
>NW_021289177.1:31536-38751 GCF_002162155.2 Triticum dicoccoides
CTTTTTTATAAAAATGTATATATGTTTGTATGTTCTCTGTGTATATATGTTCATATATGCAAAAGTTAGATTTATATATTTAGAAAAGGATTATCTATATATGTTCTCTGATTTAGTACATTTTAGGTTAGTTTCATTTCTAGAAAAGTTTTATATATTTAGGAGAGGAAAAAGGAAAATAAGAAGAGGAAAAAGGAGAAGAAGAGGAGAGGAAGAAAAGGAAGAGGAGAAGAAGAGGAGAGGAAGAAAAGGAAGAGGAGAAGAAGAGGAGAGGAAGAAAAGGAAGAGGAGAAGAAGAAAGGAATAGAGGAGAAGAAGAAAAAATAGAAATTTTTCTTCTTCTCCTTTATTCCTTTCTTCTTCTCCTCTTTTTTTTCTTCTTTTTTTCTTCGATCTTCTCCTCTATTCCTTTCTTCTTCTCCTCTTTTTATTTCTTCTTCGTATTCTTATGTTTTATCGGGTTTGTCGTTGTCGATATACCCCTCCCGATAACTTCAACACGAGGGGGGGTCAATATACCCCCTCCCGATAACTTCAACACGAGGGGGGGGTCAATATACCCCCTCCCGATAACTTCAACACGAGGGGGGGTCGATATATATACCACCTCCCGATAATTTCAACACGAGGGAGGGTCGATATACCCTAAATAGCAAGTATCGTCGGTGTGAGATACATGTGGCCGTCGGTGTCGGACAGTACATCCAAGTCCCACAAGTGACGCGGGAGACTCGCGTCACTTGTGGGACGTGGATGTAGTGTCCGACACCGACGGCCACATATATCTCACATCGACCATACTTGCTATTTAGGGTTTCCTCTACCGCTCGGTGACCCTGACCCTTGACGACCCTCGTTTCTTCTTCTTCATCTTTTTTTATCAGGAACGAGGGTCGTCGAGGGTCAGGGTCGCCGAGCGGTAGAGGAAACCCTAAATAGCAAGTATCGTGGGTGTGAGATACATGTGGTCGTCGGTGTCGGACACGACATCCACGTCCCACAAGTGACGCGGGCTTCGACGCCCACGTCACTTATGGGACGTGGATGTAGTGTCCGACACCGACGGCCACATGTATATCAGACCCATGATACTTGCTATTTAGGGTTTCCTCTACCGCTCGGCGACCCTCGACGACCCTCGTTCCCGATAAAAAAGAGGAAGAAGAAGAAAAAAAGAGGAGAAGAAAGAATAGAGGAGTTCTTACTCGTCTATTCTTTCTTCTCCTCTTTTTTTTCTTCTTCCTCTTCTTTTTTTATCCTTGAAACATTGTCGAGGCCACTCCAAACCATAGAGAAGCAGCGTCAAGGACACCCCAAACCCTAGAGAAGCAGCGTCGATGCCACTAATTAATATTAGTTCTACGTTTTCCACTAATATATCCATCTGTCATGTTTGAATAATAATTGCCATGTTGTAAATATTTGTAGAAACTATGGACACCGCCCGAGACAAAGTACAAGAAGAGTTGTTGGGGGACATAATCGAACGAGGAAGTGATGCCGTTTGCTCGTTGTTTCTCAATGACACCGATGGTCTAGAAGCAGCTGGCTATGATTATGATGGCTTTGGTGACCTAATGCCGGTGCAAGAAGGAGACCGTGAGGACGGCTCCGGTGACACAATGCCGGTGCAAGAAGGAGATGGTGATGACGTCTCCGGTGACCGAACCGAGTCCGGCCAGGTATATATATTAGTTAAGCTTTTGCTGACTAGCTAATTGATGCATTCATTGTTTTGGTATGTACACATATTAATTAAGTCTTTGTTCTTTTTTCTAGCCCTCCGGATCGAGCACAACTTCGGTAAAGAGACGAGGCCCGAAGAAAAAGTTGAGCTCGGATGAAAAGTTTGAGATCATAGCAATCACGCCCGACGGCCAACCGATTGAACCCCTCCGGACAAAGATCGCATTTATTGCTCAGTGCGGGGTTTTGGTTAGGGACAAGATCCCGATCAGCATCCAGCAATGGTTAAAACCGGCTACAGAAGACCCTGATGTGTCTTATTTCAATGATATGCAGAAAAATGATCTTTGGACTGAGCTGAAGTCAAATTTCACCCTACCGCCAGAGGATGATCCGGAGAAGCCAGTTAAAGAGCAATTAATCAAGTCTTTTGCTCTTAAGAGGATGGCAGAACTATTCAGGAGGTGGAAGAAAGAGCTGAATAAGTTTGTCGAAAATAAAGAGACACCAGAATTCAAGGGCAGATATCAGAAGATCAGAGATCACTGGCCTGCATTTGTGGCCCACAAGACATCGGAAAAGAGTAAGAAGATGTCGGCGACAAACAAGCAAAATGCTGCGAAGAAGAAGCATCACCATCGCACGGGGTCAGGTGGCTACCTCGCAGCCCGGCCTAAGTGGGTCAAGATTGAGAATGATCTGATTGATAAAGGGATCGAACTAGAGACAATTAACTGGCCAGACCGTTGCCGGACTTGGTTCTTCGGGGCTGGCGGAACCGTGGACCCTGTATCAGGGAAGTACATTTGGACGGACGAGCAAATGGAAATACCAGTCAAGAGGCTTAAGCACTATATCGAAGCAGCGCAGCAAGGGACGTTCGTTCCAGACAGAGAGAACGACGAGCTCACAATGGCCCTTGGGAATCCTGAGCACCCTGGACGGACACGAGGCACGCCAAGCTCCATTCCGTGGAAGACTGGGTTTCCGAACGCAGGCGGTTACAAATGCCATGAGAGGAGGAAGAAAGTGGAGCAGACCCAACTGTAGGCGCTGCACGCTAGGGTACAAGCGATAGAGGAACAAGAAGCAAATCGCAGCAAACGAACTGCCGAAGCTACCCCGCCATCTCAGCGGAGAAGCAGCGTGGCTTCCACCGAGCTGCTTCAGCCGGAGCATGTCTTGACGGCTCCTGCCAGCTATCCCGTGGATGCTATCACGGAGTCTCAAAATTGCCACCTTATAATGAAATGGATTAATATGAAGGTCAAGGCGGCTGTTGGCTCTGTTTTTCCTATTAAACCCGGCGCAACTTTTCACTGCCGGCCGATTCCAGAAGGATATGCTAGGGTGATGGTGGATGAAATAACGGAGGGATTTGAGGACCTCCAGCTTGACCACCCTACAGGTGAAGGGGAGACTCGGCTCGGTTCTGCTCTAAAGACTCCATGCCTATGGCGGAAGGAGCTCATCAACCTTCCAAACTGGACGCCTCCGCCTCCTCCTCCTCCTCCGGCGAGTCAGGGCACTCCGCCTCCTCCACCACCTCCTCATCCAGCGAGTGACGATCAGGGAACTCGGCCGGCTCCTTCTCCGGCGCGTGGCGACACTCCGCCTCCTTCTCCGCCTGCGCCGACGCGCCCGAGCAACCAGCCTCCCCCTTCTCTGCCTCGTCAGCAAGGGCGGAAGAGACCTGCCACCGCTCCGGCTGCTCCGGCGCGTCGTAGTCCTTCTGCTCCGCCTCGTAAGCAAGTAAAGAAGACAACCGCTCCATCTGCTCTGTCGGCGTCTAGAAGTACAGCCAGAGGCGGGAGGACATACAGATTTGATCCTTATCTGAAGACTCCAGAGAAGTTACCATACAAGAGGACCCCGGAGGAGAACGCCGAGATCACGTGAGAAGAAGTGAGAAACTTCTTTGAAGGGGTGAAAGCAAAGAAACATCCACCTACGGAGGAGAAGGTAGATCCGGTGAAAGCGAAGCGCACTCTGGCTGCCCTGACAAAACCACCCAAGTCTCCGCCGAAAGGAAACTATGAGCGCATTATTGGAAAGGAATTTGCCGAAGCGGAGCGGTCGGGAAGTATTGTCAGTGATCAAAGGCTGAAAGAACGACGAGCTGGGAAACAAATTGCCCAACTCGGCGAACAAGCGAAGCAATCGTGCCCCCCGCTCAAGGTGCCTAGCGACATCGTCGCTAATGATCCGAGGATGGTGCCCGGTTATAGCAATCTTGGAGATTACCTGCCCGACGATGTACATTATGATTTCATGGAGGTGCAGATACAAAGATACGAGTACGAGAAGCCTCTCGTCAAAGATGAAAGATCTCTATCAACGATGATGCGAAGATTGCATGATTGGTACTTGAAAATCTGCAGGGAGTATGGGGGGAGGAGTACTTTGTATGTGAGAGTTAAAAACGAGCATGACCTCGTTGGAATTGATCTGTTGCCTGTTCCATTTGAGGAGTTCTTTCAGTTTTTCAATCAATTGGCCCTCGATAAAGCAACGGTCACCTACTACTGTCTGTAAGTAGTACTACTTCTGTCATTAAGTCTCTCTATATAGCTCAGCTCTTTCCACTACAACAAAACATACTTTAAGTAACACAATCATGTAACAGATAGAAATATATGTTACATGTAAAATTACGGTAACACATCATTTGTGTGGAACGACATCAGTAACACATACAATATGTGTTGGAGAGAATGTGTTACAAATATATCGAGTAGTAACATATAGTTATGTGTTGGTGCAGATGTGTTACAACTTTAGTAATAGTAACACATAACCATGGGTTAGTACGCTACAAACTTTATTATTGGGAGAAATAGAAAATCCAAAATGAACTACTCCCTCTGTTCCATAATTCTTGTCATGTTTTTAGTTAAAAAAATTGAACTAAAAACATGACAAAATTATGGAACGGAGTGAGTACATACCTAGATCACCAATACCTTTACACATAAGGCCCACATGTCAACATGAGTTTTGTATAAATATGTTTTCTTTGTAAATACAACTTTCATTCTTTGGTCAATATGTTATGAAAAAACAATACATTGGTACATACCGAACTATTTCAGTATGGTTGAAGTGAATACATATTAAACCATATTTTACGGGAGTTTTAGGATGTCTCAACAACCATACATGCCAAATGCACATAGTTTAAAATGATAATATTTTTTTTGATAAACTTCTTCTCCTTTATTCATTCATAAGTAAAGTAGCATCGTTTACAAGTAAAGGGATAACCTCATCAGGGGCGTTATCCATCCAAACACTCGGAGAAGAAAACCTAGCTAACCTTGCTAGTTCATGAGCTACTCGATTACGTTCCCTATTACAATGATCATAAATGACATGGGAAAAGGAGCGGAAGACCACCAACAATTGATAGCTTAGCTTTTGAACTGTCCAGTGGTACAACTATAACACCAATCAAGCACTAATTGGCAGTCTAGTACACCAGTGATGTACTAGCATGAATCCTTGAAAAGAAAGTTGCTCGTGTGCTAGTAATTTTTTTTTTGAAGAACAGCCACACACTCCCGCCGGTACATCACAAGAGTCATCCATAGCACCAGCAGCAACCGACGTCACTCGAACAACAACAACATTACAACAAGAGTGGCACCAAGCAAACAAGCAGCAAGCACGCAACATACATCGCCTAGCTGACTGGGCGGCAAGACGGCCAACGCCCAACTGCAAGTGCAAGCTAAAAAAGTCATACACGCACAACGGCTAGCACCTGGCTACAAGTGCAAGCCACAGAAGTCACACATGCACAAACTGGTTCTCAAAAAAAAAACAAAAAACAAAAAGTTTGAATCGGACGTCCAGGTTTTGACAGCAAACAGACATCCCGCATAAATCAAGACATCAATTTCAAAAATATATAAGTTCAGTTTACAAGATGGTAAATCTGTATACTTCTTTGACATAAGTGTACCTATTCCCAATTACAATCTGTCATACATGAAACATAACTTAGTAACAATTTTCTGAAATTTTCTAAGGTTCATGTTCGAAGAGCAAATACTATGCAAACATAAAGAAATTTGCTAAAAGGCACATAGCTTCTTCATCAATTTAGAACAATCCTTCTAAGCTCCACTTGCAGAATTTGCTGAAAAATAAGATTCAGCGAAACGCTTGAGCAGAAGGCCATTACAAATCAGAAGAGTCAAGTTAAACTCAATACATATATGGTATGTGGTTATAATATAATGTAAACTTAGTGCTTTATGGTAGAGATAACATGTATGATCCAGCGCATATATGCTTAACTGTATGAACTAGACAGAAACATAAGAGGGCCAGCAAAAATAGTATCATACATCAGTCTAACTATAAATCTTGCATTCATTTGATAACTGATATTTTCTTGTTTTAAAACAACTCATTGGTGAAACAAAAAAAAGCAAATAACCAATTCTATTGGGTGTTAGATCAGGAGAATTGACTATGAATCAGTTGGCACTTGGCAATGAGGTTCTGTTCTGCAGTGGGAGTGATAAAGAAGTAATATAACTTGAGAAAGAGACATGTTTTAAGAGAAGGAGATGATCAACTAATATGCTAATAACAGAATCAAACCAATAGCTCTCATAAACCTCCTACAAATAGGTGGTGTTTTTCCTGTGTGTCACTTTAGGTGACATGTTAGATTTTTTACCTCATTTTTTTCATTCGATCCAAAAAAGGGATCATGTTCCATTATCAAGGGGTAACAGAATAAAACAAAGAAAACCGTCGCATCCAGGTTGCAACATGTTTTAACTTATGTTTTCACTGAAATTTTGTGTTGCACCTTTGGTAAATTCAAGAACTGTTTTACTGAGCCTATGTCAGATATTCTTCGTTAGTTTTCAACTGAAATTTTGCGCTACCTCCCCTGTTAAATTTAAGAACTATCTTGCTGAAGTTTTAGTATGGTGCCCAAGAGTTCATATGTAGCCACTTGCAGAAAATGCATATTAGGCTGCTTTTTTGGAAATGGATTGTGCGCGAGTTGTCTATTTCAAGAATATATTGTATCTATTTTTCTGCACTTCATAATATCTTTTGGTATTTTACGCCATCAACTCTTTCTTGGGGAATCGGGTCAATACGTTGGCTATGGAAAAGCAAGCTATAGCAGATCACTGAGTGTAGATAAAATGGAATGGTATTTTTGTTCTCCCAAGGCACTAAAGAGTAAGCAGTCAGAGACAATAATTCATAGTTTGAATATGAAGTACTACAGGTTCAGAACGAAGCTAGAGTCATATTGCATTGGTACAAATAACCCTTGGTATTAGAACCCGACCAAAAAACTGGATTTCCGACCTGAACCTGGTATTGGGGAATCATTCTTCCTCCAGGGTCAGATTAAAAAATGGAAATTGTAGTACTATTACAACAAATACAAATGCATGGGTATTGTTGGTGTCGTATTGTGACAAACTAACAACAAAGTCAACCTCTACGTGTGAAATTGTGAAAATCATCATGCATTACTGTTGTTTTTAACAT
>NW_021289177.1:44193-48997 GCF_002162155.2 Triticum dicoccoides
AAAAGTTTCATCCTGATAAGCTCGAACCCAAATCGGAGAAGTGCGTCTTCATAGAATACCCAAAGGAAATTGTTGGGTACACCTTCTATCACAGATCCGGAGGCAAGATATTCGTTGCTAAAAATGGATCCTTTCTGGAGAAGGAGTTTCTCTCGAAAGAAGTGAGTGGGAGGAAAGTAGAACTTGATGAGGTAACTGTACCTGCTCCCTTATTGGAAAGTAGTTCATCACAGAAATCAGTTCCTGTGACAAATACACCAATTAGTGAGGAAGCTAATGATATTGATCATAAAACTTCAGATCAAGTTACTACAGAACCTCGTAGGTCTTCCAGAGTAAGATCTGCACCAGAGTGGTGTAGTAATCATGTTCTGGAAGTCATGTTACTAGACCATGATGAACCTACGAACTATGAGGAAGCGATGATGAGCCCAGATTCCGCGAGATGACTTGAGGCCATAAAATCTGAGATATGATCCATGTATGACAACAAAGTATGGACTTTGATTGACTTGCTTGATGATCAGCAAAGCCATGTTAAATAAATGGATCTTCAAGAGGAAGACGGACACTGATAGTAGTGTTACTATCTACCAAGCTCGACTTGTTGCAAAAGTTTTCCAACAAGTTCAAGGTGTTGAATACGATGAGGTTTTCTCACTCGTATCGATGCTTAAGTCTATCTGAATCATGTTAGCAATTGCCACATTTTATGAAATCTGGCAAATGGATGTCAAAACTGCATTCCTTAATGGATTTATTAAAGAAGAGTTGTATATGATGCAACCAGAAGGTTTTGTCAATCCTAAAGGTGCTAACAAAATGTGCAAGCTCCAGCGATCCATCTATGGACTGGTGCAAGCATCTCGGAGTTGGAATATACGCTTTGATAAGTTGATCAAAGCATACAGTTTTATATGGACTTACGATGAAGCCTGTATTTACAATAAAGTGAGTGGGAGCACTACAGCCTTTCTGATTAGTATATGTGAGTGACATATTGTTGATCAGAAATGATGTAGAATTTTTCTGCAAAGCATAAAGGAGTGTTTTAAAGGAGTTCTTTAAAAGGAAAAGACCTCAGTAAAAAGCTACTTATATATTGAGGATCAAGATCTATTGAGATAGATCAAGACGCTTGATAAGATTTTGAATGAGTACATACCTTGGCAAGATTTTGAAATAGTTCAAAATGGAACAGTTAAAGAAAGAGTTCTTGCCTGTGTTGCAAAGGTATGAAATTGAGTAAGACTCAAATCCCGACCACAGCAGAAAATAGAAAGAGAATGAAAAGTCATTCCCTATGCCTCAGTCATAGGTTCTATAAAGTATGCTATGCTTTGTACCAGACCTATTGTATACCTTGCTCTGTATTTGTCAAGGGAGTACAATAGTGATCTAGGATTAGATCACTGGACATTGGTCAAGAATATCCTTAGTAAGGACTAAGGAGATGTTTCTCGATTATGGAGGTGATAAAAGAGTTTGTTGTAAAAGTTACATCAGTGCAAACTTTTACACTGATCCAGATGACTCTAAGTCTCAATCTGGATACATATTGAAAGTGGGAGCGATTAGCTAGAGTAGCTCCGTACAGAGCATTGTAGACATAGAATATTTGCAAAATACATACGGCTCTGAATGTGACAGACCCGTTGACTAAGCTTCTCTCACGAGCAAAACATGATCACACCTTAGTACTCTTTGGGTGTTAATCACATAAGCGATGTGAACTAGATTATTGACTCTAGTAAACCCTTTGGGTGTTGGTCACATGACGATGTGAACTATGGGTGTTAATCATATACAAATATGAATATTGGTGTTAAATCACATGGCGATGTGAACTAGATTATTGACTCTAGTGCAAGTGGGAGACTGAAGGAAATATGCCCTAGAGGCAATAATAAAGTTATTATTTATTTCCTTATTTCATGATAAATGTTTATTATTCATGCTAGAATTGTATTTACCGGAAACATAATACATGTGTGAATATATAGACAAACAAAGTGTCACTAGTATGCCTCTACTTGACTAGCTCGTTAATCAAAGATGGTTATGTTTCCTAACCATGAACAATGAGTTGTTATTTGATTAATGAGGTCACATCATTAGTTGAATGATCTGATTGACATGACCCATTCCATTAGCTTAGCACCCGATCGTTTAGTATGTTGCTATTGCTTTCTTCATGACTTATACATGTTCCTGTGACTATGAGATTATGCAACTCCCGTTTACCGGAGGAACACTTTGGGTATTACCAAACGTCACAACGTTACTGGGTGATTATAAAGGAGTACTACAGGTGTCTCCAATGGTCGATGTTGGGTTGGCGTATTTCGAGATTAGGATTTGTCACTCCGATTGTCGGAGAGGTATCTCTGGGCCCTCTCGGTAATACACATCACATAAGCCTTGCAAGCAATACAACTAATATGTTAGTTGTGAGATGATGTATTACGGAACGAGTAAAGAGACTTGCCGGTAACGAGATTGAACTAGGTATTGGATACCGACGATCGAATCTCGGGTAACATACCGATGACAAAGGGAACAACGTATGTTGTTATGCGGTCTGACCGATAAAGATCTTCGTAGAATATGTAGGAGCCAATATGGGCATCCAGGTCCTGCTATTGGTTATTGACCGGAGACGTGTCTCGGTCATGTCTACATTGTTCTCGAACCCGTAGGGTCCGCACGCTTAAGGTTACGATGACAGTTATATTATGAGTTTACATGTTTTGATGAACCGAAGGAGTTCGGAGTCCCGGATGAGATCGGGGACATGACGAGGAGTCTCGAAATGGTCGAGACGTAAAGGTTCATATATTGGATGATATGGTTAGGCCAAGGGGTCAAGCCCATCGGTGCAAAAAGGAGTTTTGCGGACGCCAGGGGGCCAAACGCCGAAGACCCTGGCATATGGCCCTGGGCCAGACGCCGAGGCCCATGGCGTCTGGGCCAGACGCCAAGGATTGTGGCGTTTGGTCCTGGAGTCCGAGTGGGACTCTTGCCTTTCGGGCAAAACCGACTTTGAGGAGGCTTTTGCTCCAAGTTTCGACCACGGGGCTCAACATATAAATAGAGGGGCAGGGCTAGCACCAAACACACAACAAGTTGATCCACGTGATCTATTCCTTAGCCGTGTGCGGTTCCCCCTGCCACCATATACCTCGATAATACTGTAGCGGAGTTTAGGCGAAGCCCTGCTGCTGTAGTTCATCAAGATCGTCACCACGCCGTCGTGATGACGGAACTCTTCCCCGACACTTTGCTGGATCGGAGTCCGGGGAACGTCATCGAGCTGAACGTGTGCTCGAACTCGGAGGTGCCGTAGTTTCGGTGCTTGATCGGTTGGATCGTGAAGACGTACGACTACTTCCTCTACGTCGTGTCATCGCTTCCGCTTACGGTCTACAAGGGTATGTAGACAACACTCTCCCCCCTCGTTGCTATGCATCACATGATCTTGCGTGTGCGTAGGAATTTTTTTGAAATTACTACGAAACCCAACAGGCCCACACCCTCCTATCCCCGCTATCTCTCCACGCCACGACGAAGCCCGTCGTTGTTGCCTCCCTTTCCTACCAACGCATCGCCTGCACCCTCTTTGTCCCCGCCATGACGTCGCCAATGTCTTTCTCCCCTGCCACGGCGTCACCGTCCTCCTACTATTTCCCGAAGACCGAAACATGTTTATACTTTTACCACCCTCACAAGTTGATGTCTTTGTCACATGGACCTGCTAGAAAAGTTATTGCACGAGTGTTATGATCACTATGAAAGTGTGTAACTGGTGCACAATTCCCACCCTTACAAGTAGTATATGCATGATTCTTTGGGCTCGATTGGAGCGTCTAATAACTCAACGACCAGAGTTGGGACAAAATTTCAATGGAAGGGTCGCATGGGATGGTCGTGCATGAAGCGTGTTGGCATGCCATGAGTTTGCTTCCAACTCCTAAGCAAGTTTATGGCCGGACACCACGATGTCTAAAGAACAAACACCCCCATTGAGTTGTTAGAAACAAACATCACCAACATCTCGTCACATCGGCCCCTCAAAGGGTTATCACTAGCTACTACTCCTGGATGCTGGAGAGATGAGTTCATCAAGTTGAGAAACCAATCAAGGGTTTATCTCCCCCAGTCCCCTTGATGACTAGGGTAAACTCTCATCTACCTGCTGCTCCGGTGGTCAGTGGCGCGAAGAGGATCCCTCCACTCTGGTTAGTAGTTTAGGCTACGTTTTTTTAGTCGTTGTAGGTGTGGTGCTCGGGCAAACGACGACACTTATTTTTTGAGTTTCTTCCAGTTTTCGATTATCCTCGAGTTCGTCCATCTAAACGTAGTTGACGAAGCTCCAACATAGATTCCTGCTGTCTCATTGGGACGGTGAGGTTAGGGTTTCTCGTCATGTGGCGAGATTTGGTTTCATGTGCTTCAGACCTATTCAAGGGTTCAATGATTCATGCGCCTCCAGGGCGTTGGTCCTCAGGGGTGTGCACGAAGATTATCCTGTTGTCATGGACAAGGTCAAAGGGGAGCGGCGACAACGATGTGTCAGTGGCTCGTGTTGACGACATAGTGGTCGCTCGGTGGTCTCGGAATATTGATGTAATTTGTTTATTTTTTATGTTTGACGTGCTTTGCACTTCCGATGAACTTTAAGAATAGATCTGAATCATTTTTGAGAAAAAAAACTTTGGTGGACTTCCCAACTACCTTTTTTCTTTTGAGTTGAAGGACTTCCCACTTCTTATTTTGATGGCTTGCGCCCTCGTTTTTCTCCTTT
>NW_021289178.1:0-1129 GCF_002162155.2 Triticum dicoccoides
AAAACTCGTGTTGCTGCGGTATGGAGGGAGGGGTGGAAACCGTGGAAAACTCGTCTCCGTGATTGAGCGGGAGAGTAAGTAGTATAGGACATTATCCATTGTTAGGGAACGGTTGTAATGGTAGTGAGAATGTAGAATCGTCTTTGGAGCGGACCTGGGAGTGGCAAGCATAAGGGACGAAGATGGGGAAACATGTCGGATGCGATCATACCAGCACTAAAGCACCGGATCCCATCAGAACTCCGAAGTTAAGCGTGCTTGGGCGAGAGTAGTACTAGGATGGGTGACCTCCTGGGAAGTCCTCGTGTTGCATTCCTTTTATAATTATTTTTTGCGCCTTGTGACAAACATATCGCACGTGCGCGATATATATTAATCCCGTAATATTATTTTTGACGTTTGCGATATGTTTAAGCTCGATGCTCATTGCTCGCGCGTCTTGGGGCGGCTTTGTGGCGCGAAGAGCGCTTTTTGAAAGGGGTGGAAAAAACTCGTGTTGCTGCGGTATGGAGGGAGGGGTGGAAACCGTGGAAAACTCGTCTCCGTGATTGAGCGGGAGAGTAAGTAGTATAGGACATTATCCATTGTTAGGGAACGGTTGTAATAGTAGTGAGAATGTAGAATCGTCTTTGGAGCGGACCTGGGAGTGGCAAGCATAAGGGACGAAGACGGGGAAACATGTCGGATGCGATCATACTAGCACTAAAGCACCGGATCCCATCAGAACTCCGAAGTTAAGCGTGCTTGGGCGAGAGTAGTACTAGGATGGGTGACCTCCTTGGAAGTCCTCGTGTTGCATTCCTTTTATAATTATTTTTTGCGCCTTGTGACAAACATATCGCACGTGCGCGATATATATTAATCCCGTTATATTATTTTTGACGTTTGCGATATGTTTAAGCTCGATGCTCATTGCTCGCGCGTCTTGGGGCGGCTTTGTGGCGCGAAGAGCGCTTTCTGAAAGGGGTGGAAAAAACTCGTGTTGCTGCGGTATGGAGGGAGGGGTGGAAACCGTGGAAAACTCGTCTCCGTGATTGAGCGGGAGAGTAAGTAGTATAGGACATTATCCATTGTTAGGGAACGGTTGTAATGGTAGTGAGAATGTAGAATCGTCTTTGGAGCGGACCTG
>NW_021289179.1:0-913 GCF_002162155.2 Triticum dicoccoides
AGGCTTAGGACCAGACTTGGGCTTCTTCACTTGAGCAGCAACTTGCTTGCCGTTCTTCTTGAAGTTCCCCTTCTTCCCTTTGCCCTTTTCTTGAAACTAGTGGTCTTATCAACCATCAACACTTGATGTTTTTCTTGATTTCTACCTTCATTGATTTCATCATCACGAAGAGCTTGGGAGTTGTTTCCGTTATCCCTTGCATATTATAGTTCATCACGAAGTTCTACTAACTTGGTGATGGTGACTAGAGAATTCTGTCAATCACTATCTTATCTGGAAGATTAACTCCCACTTGATTCAAGCGATTGTAGTACCCAGACAATCTGAGCACATGCTCACTAGTTGAGCGATTCTCCTCCATCTTTTAGCTATAGAACTTGTTGGAGACTTTATATCTCACAACTCGGGTATTTGCTTGAAATATTAACTTCAACTCCTGGAACATCTCATATGGTCATGACGTTCAAAAACGTCTTTGAAGTCCCGATTCTAAGCCGTTAAGCATGGTGCACTTAAACTATCAAGTAGTCATCATATTGAGCTAGCTAAATGTTCATAACGTTTGCATCTGCTCCTGCAATAGGTCTGTCACCTAGCGGTGCATCAAGGACATAATTCTTCTGTGCAGCAATGAGGATAATCCTCAGATCACGGATCCAATCCGCATCATTGCTACTAACATCTTTCAACACAATTTTCTCTAGGAACATATCAAAATAAACACAGGGAAGCAACAACGCGAGCTATTGATCTATAATTTGCAAAATACTACCAGGACTAAGTTCATGATAAATTTAAGTTCAATTAATCATATTACTTAAGAACTCCCACTTAGACAGACATCCCTCTAATCCTCTAAGTGATCACGTGATCCAAATCAACTAAACCATGTCCGATCATCACGTGAGATGGA
>NW_021289180.1:0-1024 GCF_002162155.2 Triticum dicoccoides
CTCCAGGAGATCCATGCCCGTCACTCCCTCCCGAACCAACTGCACCACGCGCTCCATCAACATCTTCACATCAGCTTTCTCCTCCGGGATCAACTTCAGAGAGGAGGGCTTGTTCACTCGGTCCATGGTAAACTGTGGGAGTCCACTCGACTGTCCCGGCGTCGACTGGTCCCGGCAGTAGAACCAGGTCGACTGCCAGCCTCTGACTGACTCGGGAAAGGTCATGGGCGGAAAGGTGCTCTTGTTCCTCACCTGGATGCCCAAACCCCCACACATTTGGACGACTCGGGTCTTTTCGTCGCCTGGACTCGCCTTCTTCACGGTCTGAGAGCGACACGTGAATATATGCTTGAACAAACCCCAGTGCGGTCGACAGCCCAAGAAACCCTCACACATGGACACGAACGCAGCAAGATAGGCAATGGAGTTTGGGGTAAAATGGTGGAGCTGCGCTCCGAAGAAATTCAAGAAGTCACGAAAGAAAACACTCGGCGGCAAGGAAAACCCACGATCCACATGGGTGGCCA
The DNA here is from genome assembly GCF_002162155.2 of Triticum dicoccoides. Classification (NCBI taxonomy): domain Eukaryota; kingdom Viridiplantae; phylum Streptophyta; class Magnoliopsida; order Poales; family Poaceae; genus Triticum; species Triticum dicoccoides. Next base: position 528 of record NW_021289180.1, read on the forward strand.
AAAGCACACACTCACCCTCTTCTGGCTGAGGCTGCCACTCCTTCCCCGGAAGCCTCGCCGCTCCGTGGGGGATCAAGCCCTCGTTGGCCATGTCGAGAATGTCATTCTCAGTGATGGTCGACTGGATCCAGTCTCCTTGGACCCAGCCTTTCGGCAGGCGGGATCTGGACGAGGACCCTCCGCGGCTGGTGGATCTCCCCTTCGCCTTCTCCGACGCCGACGCCTTCTTTGCACGCTCCAGCGCCGCCGTCTTCTCCTTGGCCATGGTCGCCGGCGAGATGCGCGAAGGGAAGTGGTGCGGGGGCGAGAGCGAGCACGCTGAGCAGGGAGGAAGGAAGCAGAGAGAGGGGGAGAATGCTAAGGCGCAGCACAGAAATCCTCGCCGGGCACATTTATAAGGTCCCTTCCGAGTGGATGACAGGTGGGCCCGGTCGATCTAATCATATCTGGAACAGTTATGCAGACGGGATACGTGGCGAAAAAGGCGGCGCGGAGAT
>NW_021289181.1:0-1694 GCF_002162155.2 Triticum dicoccoides
TGGCTACGAATAGGTTAAACTTGGTAGCTGACCATGTTTTCCGACCATCTCAAATGGCTTTCATGCAAAGAAGAAATATACTTGATAGCGTAGTAATCCTGCATGAGACCGTTCATGAGATGCACCAAAAAAAATGAGTGAAATAGTATTCAAGATCGACTTTGAAAAAGCCTATGACAAGGTCAAATGGTCTTTCCTCCAATAGGCCCTAAGGATAAAAGGTTTCTTCGATAAATGGCGCGAGTGAATCCATAATTTTGTAACAGGAGGTAGTGTGGCCATCAAAGTCAATGATGACGTAGGCCATTACTTTCAAACAGAAAAAGGATGACGACAGGGTGACTTCATGTCCCCAATGTTATTTAACATTGTCGTTGACATGTTGGCTATTCTGATTGAGCGCGCCAAGCAGGATGGCCAAATTGCAGGAGTAGTGCCATACCTTATGGATGGTGGTCTCTCTATTCTGCAATATGCTGATGACACAATTCTCTTTATGGAACATGACCTGGACAAGGCTCGAAACCTTAAACTCTTGTTGTCAGCGTTTGAGCAAATGTCGGGTCTTAAATTAAACTTTCATAACAGCGAACTTTTCTGCTTTGGAGAAGCCAGTGAGGTGGCGGCCGAATATGCTGGCCTGTTTGGTTGTGCACATGGCCAATTCCCGATTAAATATTTGGGAATAGTGATTCATTATCGGTGTCTCACCATTGCGGAGTGGAAGCATGTAGAGGAGCGGTTAGAGAAACGATTGAGCAGTTGGAAAGGAAAATTACTCTCAGTTGGAGGACGGCTGGTTTTGATTAACTCTGTCCTCACAAATATAATTCTCTATATGCTTTCTTTCTTCCAACTCGCAAAAGGGGTCCTACAAAGACTGGATTATTTTAGATCCAGATTCTTTTGGCAAGGAGATGGTGAAAAGAAAAAATACAGACTGAACAAATGGAGTGTGGTTTGTAGGCCGAAAGACCAAGGTGGCCTGGAAATTCATGACTTGCAAATCAAGAATGGGGCTCTATTTAGTACATGGTTGTTTAAACTTCTTACTGAGTATGGTGTTTGGCAAATCATGCTGCGCAACAAGTATCTAGGACAAAAGGCGGCGTCTCAGGCATATTGGACACTTGGCGACTCGCACTTTTGGGCTGGCCTAATGGCGGCAAAGAAACATCTCTTTCGCTTTGGGTCTTTCCCGATAAGGGACGGGTCGAAGGTTCGTTTCTGGGAAGACCTTTGGCTAGGCAATGCCAGTCTTCGAGAACAATATCCGGCCATGTACAACATTGCTCGCGAAAAGAATAATACTATTGCGCAAGTGCTCAGTTTGTCCCCACCCAACATTTCGTTTAGGCGAGATTTGATTGGCCCCCGACTTATGTCATGGCACAATCTTTTATCCCGTCTGGATTCGATTAATCTTAGACAAGTCTGAGATGTGCTTCACTGGAATCTTACTCCATCAAGGTCATTCACAGTAGATTCTATGTATCGTGCACTCATGCATTCTGAGGTACCGGTGAGTAATAAGGAGAAAATCTGGAAGTCGAAGATTCCACTAAAAGTTAAAAGCTTCATGTGGTATCTTCGTAGGGGAGTTGTTCTAACCAAAGACAACCTCGCACGGTGCAACTGGCCAGGGAGTAAGAAGTGTTGTTTTTGTACTCATGAAGAGACAATCAAACACCTCT
>NW_021289182.1:0-991 GCF_002162155.2 Triticum dicoccoides
GCTTTGGGTTCGAGCTTAATCCTGAAACTTTTTCACATAAGCGTCGCAGCCCCAAACCTTTAAGAAACGACAACTTAGGTTTCTCCAAACGGTGTCGTCTCAACGGAATTACGTGGTGCCCTATTTAAAGTGAATGTGGTTGTCTTTAATGCCTAACCCATGAACGATAGTGGTAATTCGATAAGAGATATCATGGTACGCACCATATCCAATAGGGTGCAACTATGATGTTCGGACACACCATCACACTATGGTGTTCCAGGCGGTATTAATTGCGGAACAATTTCCACAATGTCTTAATTGTGTGCCAAAACTCGTAACTCAGATATTCATCTCTATGATCATATCATAGACATTTTATCCTATTGTCATAATGATCTTCTACTTCACTCTGAAATTATTTGAACCATTCAATAATTCAGACTTGTGTTTCATCAAGTAAATATTCTCAACATCTACTCGAATCATCTGTGAAGTAAGAACATAAAGATATTCACTGCATGCCTCAGCACTCATTGGACTGCACACATCAAAATGTGTTGCTTCCAACAAGTTGCTATCTTGTTCCATTTTACTGAAACCGAGGCTTTTCAGTCATCTTGCCTATGTGGTATGATTTGCATATCTCAAGTGATTCATAATCAAGTGAGTCCAAACGATCCATCTGCATGGAGTTTCTTCATGCGTATACACCAATAGACATGGTTCGCATGTCTCAAACTTTTATAAAACGAGTGAGTCCAAAGATCCATCAACATGGAGCTTCTTCATGCGTTTTATACCATTATGACTTACATGGCAGTGCCACAAGTAAGTGGTACTATCATTACTATCTTATATCTTTTGGCATGAAAATGTGTATCCCTACGATCAAAATTCAATAAACCATTCCTTTAGGTGCAAGAGCACTTATTCAGGTTTAATACTAATCTTGATGGTAGAGGGAGCGTGCGATGTTAGATCACATCAAACTTGGAAACACTTCCAACAC
>NW_021289183.1:0-1677 GCF_002162155.2 Triticum dicoccoides
CGCTTGTCCGGGTTGCTGATAAACTGGGAGAGGCATAGGGCTGAAAGAGGTTGCTGGGGGGCCTGAATTCCAAGTTGGCGGCCACTAATAACGTTGCCTGAGTAGTGAGAATTTGTGCCTAACCAAGGTCAACAGTGTCGACTTGCATGGCCACACCTTCATGTTTTCTGCAATGGCCGTGAGGCCCTAACGCTGGCCGGCAAGTATAATTCCAGCACTTGTTATTAAGTAGATCTAAAAGACTTTTCAATTCACCTCAAAGTGGAATTTTCCTTTGGCATTGCTTCAGAAAGAAAAATCATTTTCTTCTTCTGGTTCAACAAATTCGGGAAAACAATATTGAGGTTGTCTCACCCGAGAAGGTTTGCAGTTGAGGAACAAACTGTGATTTTCAAACTGAGATTTTAGAAGGAACTGAAATGGAATGTGGACAAACCTCGATGGGTATTTCTGCTCGTGCCCGCCGAGAAACACTGAAATTTTCACAGGAAATTGAGCTGCTGCAGATCAAAGATCCATAGAAGACTGCAAGCCCGATAAAATTGACGTGATATTATCCCATGGAGAAGAGCTCAGTTTGTTTATTTCAAGTGGGGAATGTACAGAGTGATTCACTGTTTTGTTGTTCCGAGTATTTAAAGAGTGTGAGGACATGATACGTTTTCCTTCATCAATTTCCCACCATCAATGAGAGCAAGTTTATTTCATTGAGTTCTGTCCATCCGTGAGTTGGGATCATGAAGGAAGGTGAAATGCTGCGGTTCCATACCTACGGCGCCTGTCCGGGTTGCTGATAAACTGGGAGAGGCATAGGGCTGAAAGAGGTTGCTGGGGGGCCTGAATTCCAAGTTGGCGGCCACTAATAACGTTGCGTGAGTAGTGAGAACCTGTGCCTAACCAACATCGACAGTGTCGACTTGCATGGCCACACTGTCAAGGTTTCTGCAATGGCCGTGAGGCCCTAATGCTGGCCGGCAAGTATAATTCCAGCACTTGTTATTAAGTAGATCTAAAAGAGTTTTCAATTCACCTCAAAGTGTAATTTTTCTTTGACATTGCTTCAGAAATAAAAATCATTTTCTTCTTCTGGTTCAACAAATTCTGGAAAACAATATTGAGGTTGTCTCAGCCGAGAAGGTTTGCAGTTGACTAACAAACTGTGATTTTCAAACTGAGATTTTAGAAGGAACTGAAATGGAATGTGGACAAACCTCGATGGGTATTTCTGCTCGTGCCCGCCGAGAAACACTGAAATTTTCACAGGAAATTGAGCTGCTGCAGATCAAAGATCCATAGAAGACTGCAAGCCCGATAAAATTGACGTGATATTATCCCATGGAGAAGAGCTCAGTTTGTTTATTTCAAGTGGGGACTGTACCGAGTGATTCACTGTTTTGTTGTTCCGAGTATTTAAAGAGTGTGAGGACATGATACTTTTTCCTTCATCAATTTCCCACCATCAATGAGAGCAAGTTTATTTCATTGAGTTCTGTCCATCCGTGAGTTGGGATCATGAAGGAAGGTGACATGCTGCGGTTCCATACCTACGGCGCCTGTCCGGGTTGCTGATAAACTGGGAGAGGCATAGGGCTGAAAGAGGTTGCTGGGGGGCCTGAATTCCAAGTTGGCGGCCACTAATAACGTTGCGTGAGTAGTGAGAACCTGTGCCTAACCAAC
>NW_021289184.1:0-829 GCF_002162155.2 Triticum dicoccoides
ACTCACTATTTCGGGGTCCCGGAGTGGTTTCCATGGTTAACGAACCCTGTGGTGCGTTTACGTGTCGGTCATCAACACTGGCAGCTTTGGCCAATTCTGGCCCATTTCTTGGATTATTACTCACTGTTTTGGGGTCCCGGAGCGATTTCCATAGTTGTTGAACCCCAAGGTGCGCTTACGTGTCGGTCATCAACACTGGCAGTTTTGGCCGATTTTGGGCCGTTTCATGGACTATTACTCACTGTTTTGGGGTCCCGAAGTGGTTCCCATGGTTAACGAATCATGTGGTGCGTTTATGTGTCGGTCATCAACACTGACAGTTTAGGCCGATTCTGGCCCGTTTCTTTGATTATTACTCACCTTTTTCGGGTTACGAAGCAATTTCCATAATTGTTGAACCCCAAGGTCCGCTTACGTTTCGGTCATCCACACTGGCAGTTTTGGCCAATTGTGGCCCATTTCATGGACTATTACTCATTGTTTTGGGGTCCTGGAGTGGTTTCCATGGTTAATGAACCCTGTGGTGCGTTTATGTGTCGGTCATCAACACTCGCAGTTTTGGCCGATTCTGACCCGTATCTTGGATTATTACTCACTGTTTTGGGGTCCCGAAGAGATTTCCATAGTTGTTGAACCCCAAGGTGCGCTTACGTGTCGGTCATCAACACTGGCAGTTTTGGCCGATTCTGGCCCGTTTCATGGACTACCACTCACTATTTCGGGGTCCCGGAGTGGTTTCCATGGTTAACGAACCATGTGGTGCGTTTACGTGTCGGTCATCAACACTGGCAGCTTTGGCCAATTCTGGCCCATTTTTTGGATTATTACT
>NW_021289185.1:0-849 GCF_002162155.2 Triticum dicoccoides
CCGTTTCGTGGACTATCACTCACCTTTTTGGGGTCCCGAAGCGATTTCCATAGTTGTTGAACCCAAAGATGCACTTACGTGTCGTTCATCAACACTCGCAGTTTTGGCCGATTCTGGCCCGTTTTGTGGACTATTACTCGCAGTTTCGGGTCCCGGGGGGATTTCCACGATTGACGAACCCCTGGTGCATTTATGTTTCGGTCATCAACAATCGCGGTTTTTGTCGATTATGTCCCTTTCGTGGACTATTACTCACCGTTTTAGGGTCCTAAAGCGATTTCCATTGTTGTCGAACCCCAAGGTGTGCTTTCGTGTTGGTCGTCAAGTCTCGCAGTTTTGGCCGATTCTGGCCCGTTTCTTGGATTATTACTCAGTTTTGGGGTCCCGATGCGATTTCCACGATTGATGAACCCCGGGGGTGCGTTTATGTGTCGGTCATCAACACTCACAATTTTGGCCAATTCTAGCCGTCTCGTGGACTATTACTCACTGTTTTGGGGTCCCGGAGTGATTTCCACGATTGACGAACCTCTGGGTGCGTTTACGTGTCGGTCATCAACACTCGCAGGTTTTGTTGATTCCGACCCGTTTCGTGGACTATTACTCACCGTTTTGGGGTCCCAAAGAGATTTCCATTTTTGTCGAACCCCAAGGTGTGCTTGCGTGTTGGTCGTCAAGACTCGCAGTTTTGGCCGATTTTGGCCCGTTTTTGAACTATTACACAGTTTTGGCATCCCGAAGTGATTTCCACGATTGACAAACCCTACGGTGCGCTTACGTGTCGGTCATCAACAATCGCAGTTTTGGCCGATTCTGGTCCGTTTGGTGCACTATTACTCACCGTTTTGG
>NW_021289186.1:0-1356 GCF_002162155.2 Triticum dicoccoides
GCGATTTCCACGATTCACGATCCCGGGGGTGCGTTTACGTGCCCGTCGTCAACACTCATAGTTCTGGCCAATTCTGACCCGTTTCGTGGACTATCACTCACCTTTTTGGGGTCCCGAAGCGATTTCCATAGTTGTTGAACCCAAAGATGCACTTACGTGTCGTTCATCAACACTCGCAGTTTTGGCCGATTCTGGCCCGTTTTGTGGACTATTACTCGCAGTTTCGGGTCCCGGGGGGATTTCCACGATTGACGAACCCCTGGTGCATTTATGTTTCGGTCATCAACAATCGCGGTTTTTGTCGATTATGTCCCTTTCGTGGACTATTACTCACCGTTTTAGGGTCCTAAAGCGATTTCCATTGTTGTTGAACCCCAAGGTGTGCTTTCGTGTTGGTCGTCAAGTCTCGCAGTTTTGGCCGATTCTGGCCCGTTTCTTGGATTATTACTCAGTTTTGGGGTCCCGATGTGATTTCCACGATTGATGAACCCCGGGGGTGCGTTTATGTGTCGGTCATCAACACTCACAATTTTGGCCAATTCTGGCCGTCTCGTGGACTATTACTCACTGTTTTGGGGTCCCGGAGTGATTTCCACGATTGACGAACCTCTGGGTGCGTTTACGTGTCGGTCATCAACACTCGCAGGTTTTGTTGATTCCGACCCGTTTCGTGGACTATTACTCATCGTTTTGGGGTCCCAAAGAGATTTCCATTTTTGTCGAACCCCAAGGTGTGCTTGCGTGTTGGTCGTCAAGACTCGCAGTTTTGGCCGATTTTGTCCCGTTTTTGAACTATTACAAAGTTTTGGCATCCCGAAGTGATTTCCCCGATTGACAAACCCTACGGTGCGCTTACGTGTCGGTCATCAACAATCGCAGTTTTGGCCGATTCTGGTCCGTTTGGTGCACTATTACTCACCGTTTTGGGGTCCTAGAGCGATTTACACGATTTGTGATCCCCGGGGTGCGTTTATGTGTCGGTTATCAACACTCACCATTTTGCCCAATTCTGGTCCGTCTCGTGGACTATTACTCACCGTTTTGGGGTCCCAGAGCGATTTCCACGATTCACGATCCCGGGGGTGCGTTTACGTGCCCGTCGTCAACACTCATAGTTCTGGCCAATTCTGACCCGTTTCGTGGACTATCACTCACCTTTTTGGGGTCCCGAAGCGATTTCCATAGTTGTTGAACCCAAAGATGCACTTACGTGTCGTTCATCAACACTCGCAGTTTTGGCCGATTCTGGCCCGTTTTGTGGACTATTACTCGCAGTTTCGGGTCCCGGGGGGATTTCCACGATTGACGAACCCCTGGTGCATTTATGTTTCGGTCATCAACAATCGCGGTTTTTGT
>NW_021289187.1:0-943 GCF_002162155.2 Triticum dicoccoides
TTTTGCATATATGACACATGAATAGATGAGTAACTTGCATAGTTCATAAAATCTAAAGCCAAAAAATTAGCACAAGAAGTAGAAGGCATGAAAATATTGCAACTCAGTTTGCACATATAAGTGAAGCTCTTATTCATTTCAAAAGATTGACAATGTTCATCATTAAACCATCCCAACATTGGTGAATAAACCTTACTTGCATCAAATTTACATGCTACAACATGCTTAAATAAGCAAACATGCAATAAGTCATTCAACACAGAATCATCACCAAGATTAGAGGTCATATCAAAATGATTAAACATTGGTTCTTTTGCATCAATAGTTAATTCAATGGGTGCACTCAAAATTGTTGGTATTTCAGTTGTTTGATCACATGGCAAAGTCAAATTATCAACGTAGTCCCCTAAAATAGGTGGTGTGATCAAAGTAGTGGGTAGCTCATCAGATGGTGCATTCAAATTGACAAGGCATTCATCATTCTCATGTAGAGATGGAAGATCAGTACGTTTGTCATTACCTCTTATGATCAACTCAGATGATGTAGCCACTCTCGGGGGCGATGTGTCACATGGTGGAGGTGATGTAGTCCTGACAACAACGGATGTGGTTGTCATAGTATGCCTAGTAGTTGAAGGAACAATCATATCAACTCTTGGAATGTGCACCGTGCGCTTGTTCTCCTCGTGGCCAACACGTCGTTTTATTTCCTGTTCAGCTTTGCAAGCAAGATGAAACAAATGGTCCATAGGATAACACTCTTCATGAATTAGTATCTCTTGAATATCACGGTTTAATCCTCCCCAAAATCTATCCATAAAATCATCTTCACTTTCTTCTAAAGAGGAATGCAACAAGGTAGTTTGTAAATCATCATAATATTTTGTTACAGTTTCACTACCTTGTTTTAAGTGTTGCAACTTCTTAATCATGTCACGAGTAT
>NW_021289188.1:0-939 GCF_002162155.2 Triticum dicoccoides
GGAGAGGAGGAGGACTTGGGAGAGGGGAAGGGCTGCGCCAGAACTTCGTGTATAGCTCCCATGCGCCTCCCCACTATATATAGGGGTGGAGGGGCTGGTTTCTTGCCCTCCAAGTCCATTGGGGCGTTGGCCAAGGTGGGAGGAAAGAAATCTCATTATTTCCTTCCCCACCGATTGTTATCCCCCCTTTTTAGGGATCTTGATCTTATCCCTTCGGGATATGATCTTATTCCTTCTAAGGGGGGATCTTGGTGCGCCTTGACCAGGGGTGTGGGGCCTTGCCCCCACTACCCACGTCCATGTGGGTCCCCCCATGCAGGTGGGCCCCACTCCGGAACCTTCTAGAACCTTCCCGATACAATACCGAAAAATCCCGAACATTTTCTGGTGGCCAAAATAGGACTTCCCATATATAAATCTTTACCTCCGGACCATTCCGGAACTCCTCGTGACGTCCGGGATCTCATCCGAGACTCCGAGCAACATTCGGTAACCACATACAAACTTCCTTTATAACCCTAGCGTCATCGAACCTTAAGTGTGTAGACCCTACGGGTTCGGGAGACATGTAGACATGACCGAGACGTTCTCCGGTCAATAACCAACAGCGGGATCTGGATACCCATGATGGATCCCACATGTTCCACGATGATCTCATCGGATGAACCACGATGTCAAGGACTTAATCAATCCCGTATTCAATTCCCTTTGTCTATCGGTATGTTACTTGCCCGAGATTCGATCGTCGGTATCCAATACCTTGTTCAATCTCGTTACCGGCAAGTCACTTTACTCGTTCCGTAACACATCATCCCGTGATCAACTCCTTGGTCACATTGCGCATATGATGATGTCCTACCGAGTGGGCCCAGAGATACCTCTCCGTTTACATGGAGTGACAAATCCCAGTCTCGATCCGCATAAAACAATAGATACTTT
>NW_021289189.1:0-1160 GCF_002162155.2 Triticum dicoccoides
AAGATCGACACGTAAGCACACCTTGGGCTTCAGCAACCATAAAAATCGCTCCGAGACCCCAAAATGGTGAGTAATAGTCCACGAAACAGACTACAATCGGCCAAAATAGCGAGTGTTAATGACGTACACGTAAGCGCACCTCGGGGTTCAGTAACCGTAGAAATTGCTGCTTACCTCAAAACGATGAGTAATAGTCCATGAAACGGGTCAGAATCGGCCAAAACGGTGAGTGTTGATGAATGATACGTAAGCGCACCTAGGGGTTCAGCAACTATAAAAATCGCCCGGGACCCGAAAACGGTGACTAGTAGTCCACAAAAGAGGCCAGAATAGGCCAAAACGGCGAGTGTTAATGTCATGCACGTAAGCGCACCTTGGGGTTCATCAACCAAGAAAATCGCTCCGGGACCCCAAAACGGTGAGTAATAGTCCATGAAACGGGCCAGAATCGGCCAAAATGGTGTGTGTTAATGTCATGCACGTAAGCGCACCTTGGGGTACATCAGCCAAGTAAATCGCTTCGGGACCCCATAACCTTGAGTAATAATCCACGAATCGGGCCAGAATCGGCCAAAACTGGGAGTGTTAATAACCTGCACGTAAGCGCATATTGGGGTTTAGTAACCATGAAAATCGCTCCGAAACCCCAAATCGATGTGTAATAGCCCATGAAACAGGACAAAATCGTCCAAAATCGCGAGTGCTGAAGAATCACACGTAAGCACACCTTGGGCTTCAGCAACCATAAAAATCGCTCCGAGACCCCAAAATGGTGAGTAATAGTCCATGAAACAGGCTACAATCAGCCAAAATAGCGAGTGTTAATGACGTACACGTAAGCGCATCTCGGGGTTCAGTAACCATGGAAATTCCTCCTTACCCCAAAACGATGAGTAATAGTCCATGAAACAGGTCAGAATCGGCCAAAACGGTGAGTGTTGATGAATGATATGTAAGCGCACCTAGGGGTTAAGCAACTATAAAAATCGCCCGGGACCCGAAAACGGTGACTAATAGGCCACAAAACAGGCCAGAATAGGCCAAAACGGCGAGTGTTAATGTCATGCACGTAAGCGCACCTTGGGGTTCATCAACCAAGAAAATCGCTACGGGGCCCCAAAACGGTGAGTAATAATCCATGAAACGGGCCAGAATCGGCT
>NW_021289190.1:0-1719 GCF_002162155.2 Triticum dicoccoides
CCACGGCCAACAGCTTTAGCAGACTGGTTGGGGTTGGTCTGGGGACACTCACGCATATAGTGGCCAGATTCCCCACACTTGAAACAAGTCACGGAACTGGTACGTGGAGGAGCATTGTTAGTTGGACCCCCATAGGGCTTGGCCGGTGCAGACTGTTGAACGGGGCGAGGCGCCTGGAAGGATGGCCTCGGTGTGAACCTAGGTGGCAGGGCGGTGTTGGGCACCCACACGCGGCGCTTCTGAGGACCAGCACCGGATGAGGAACCCATGTCACGGCCATGCTTGCGTGTTGCGTCATAGTCAGTCTGACCAGTTTCAGCACTGATGGCTTTGTTGACAAGTTTCTGAAAAGATGTGCACTCATGCAGACGGAGGTCGCGGCGAAGCTCAGGACTAAGGCCCTTACGGAACCTTGCTTGCTTCTTGGCATTAGTAGACACTTCCTCAGTTGCATATCGTGCGAGATTACCAAACTCCCTGCTGTAAGCATCCACAGAAAGTCGGCCTTGGGTGAAACTGCAAAATTCTTCACGTTTACGGTCCATGAGACCCTCCGGAATGTGATGTTCACGGAAAGCCTCGCTGAATTCAGCCCAAGTAGTGACATGGCCCGCTGGGCGCATAGCTCCATAATTTTCCCACCATAGACTGGCGGGGCCTTCAAGATGATATGCAGCAAAGGTGACCTTGTCAGCCTCCGCTACCAGCGCGGAACGCAGTTTGTGAGCGATACTGCGAAGCCAGACATCAGCGTCGAGAGGCTCGACGGAGTGGTGGAACGTGGGTGGATGTAATTTGATGAAATCACTGAGTGACACCACGTTAGCCCTCTGATGGTGTGCTGTGTTCTGTTCAATACCCTCCAACAAACGGTTGGTCTCCCGCTTGTTTCTCTCAGCTTCCATCATAACCTCGGCTAGTGAAGGAGGATGAGGCAGATTTGCATCCCTGGCTTCACTGCCTTCGGCCTGCTCTTGAGAAGCAGGGTTAGCGCGCGTGTTGACCATCCTAGGTAAACAAGACAATGATTTAGTCAGGATGATAAAATTCCAACATAGGATACAAAATGTAAGGAATAACTCGGAATGCAAGATGATCATCCGTATGACATGGTAGATATAGAAACTGCTTCTTTTATTCCATCGTCATACACACCATACAGGGTTTAGTACAAGACCAAACAAAGTACTATTACAGTGAAAAGAGGATTACATCTCATCGGAGGCATCCCAAGCTCCTATACATTATTTTTCTACACATCCGGAAAGAGTACAAACTAGGTCATATCCCACGAGTCACGCAGGACGATAGACGACACATCTAGTGCGAACTAGTGATACTACCACTAACTCAGACCGATCCGTAGTAGTCCTCGTAGAAGTCACCTCCATAGCCTGGAAGCTCAACATGATCATCCGGAAACAGACGATCTCGCGGAGCTTGTGGACCATAGGGGCTAGGATGAGGTCTTGGACCAACAGACGGTGGCCTGCGGGGACCGCGAGGTGGGGTGATGCCTCCTACATCACGCCAAACCATCACGTCTGGCAGAGCAGATCTCACAGGATAGAGATCGCGCATATCTGAATATCCAGCTTGCACCGCCGGTGCGAACCGAGTCAAAGTGGCCCAGTGGTCAGCACGGGTATTGAAGAGCTCTAACCTTAAGGCCCGATTTTCACGGTCCTTATCCTCGAGCATCTCAGCAGTGGTGCGAGT
>NW_021289191.1:0-1089 GCF_002162155.2 Triticum dicoccoides
TATAGGCAACCAAGTAGTCCTTTACCGCGGACGCGGCTATTCGAATAGATCATGATAACCCTGCAGGGGTGTACTTCTTCATACATGTTTCCACCACTTAGCGTCTGCACACGATATGTGCTCGGCAGACTTCAAGCGAAAGCCGACGTGGGTGTAGACCACGACCTACCTAAACACTTAAGCCTCTAGTCCAGGTTTATCGCCTATTCAGGTTCCATCCGCAGGGAGTCCGGCCGAGGTTTCCCATACGGCCCCGAACGATGTGAACAGGGTTCCCGAGATACCTAACGGGTATTCGGTACACCCGGCCACGTACCTACCGCATCACAGCCCACCCCTACGGTCAGCGCTGTCCACGGCCTCCAGTAGGCTACAAACACCAGAAACTACTTGCAACTCCTGGACAGAGAGCTAGGGTGAATAAGAAGTCGAGCGAGGTCATATCTCAGGGCCCAATGCATGGTAGTAACTGTATCTTAAATCACACATACAGATCTCAGTGCTTAAGGTCGGCTTCAATGAAACAACCCACCATGTACTCCTACATGGCCTCTCATCGATACCTTTACCAAATCGTGTTCACCACACCACTCTCATTTCCGACATAATCATTTCATTCTAGCCATCACCCAGATGAACCAGACCTGACACGACTCTAAGCATAGCAGGCATAGCAAGGTAGGAACAACACATACATATGGCTCAATCAACTCCTACACATGCTAGTGGGTTTCATCTAGTTACTGTGGCAATGACAGGTCATGCAGAGGAAATGGGTTCAACTACCGTAGCACACAGCAGTTTGAAACGCGTTGTCCTAATGCAGTAAAAGAGAGCAGGAGCGAGAACATGGGATTGTATCGATATGATCAAATGGTTGGTTGCTTGCCTGATGGTTCGATGCACTGATACGGTTCTTCGTTAGGGTAATCACGGTACTCCTCGGAGGCAGAACCTGTCGCAAGGACACCGATACACAACCATCACCAAACAATGTGCAACAATATGATGCATGCATGAAACATGGCAATATGAGTGTGTTGGGCTAATGCAACTAAAACCAGAAGGGTTTGAACAAATTTGAATCAA
>NW_021289192.1:0-501 GCF_002162155.2 Triticum dicoccoides
AGGGTTCGTTAATCGTCGAAATCGCTCCGGGACCCCAAAACAGTGAGTAATAGTCCACGAAACGTGCCAGAATCGGCAAAAACTGTGAGTGTTGATGACCGACACGTAAGCGCACCTTGGGGTTCAACAACTACGAAACCGGTTTGGGGCCCCAACACGGTGAGTAATAGTCCATGAAACGGGTCGGAATCGGCAAAAACTGTGAGTGTTGATGACCAAATCGTAAACGCACCCAAGGGTTCGTTAATCGTGGAAACCTCTCCGAGACCCCAAAACAGTGAGTAATAGTCCACGAAATGGGCCAGAATTGGCCAAATCTGTTAGTGTTGATGACCGACACGCAAGCGCGCCTTGGGGTTCAACAACTATGGAAATTCGTCTGGGGCCCAAAAATGGTGAGTAATAGTCCACGAAACGGGTCAGAATCGGCCAAAACCGCGAGTGTTGATGACCAAAAGATAAACGCACACCAGGGTTCGTTAATCGTGGAAATCACTCCGC
>NW_021289193.1:0-3397 GCF_002162155.2 Triticum dicoccoides
TTCATGGACTATTACTCACTAATTTGTGGTCCCTGAGAGATTTCCATGATTGACGAACCCTTGGGTGCGTTTATGTATCGTTCATCAATAATCCTTGATTTGTCTGATTCCGGGCTCTTTCATGGACAATTACTCACCGTTTTGGGGTCCCCAAGCAATTTCCATGGTTGTCGAACCCCAAGGTGTGCTTACGTGTCAGTCATCAAGACTCGCAGTTTGGGCCAATTCTGGCCCGTTTCTTGGACTATTACTCAGTTTTGGGGTCCTGAAGTAATATGCACGATTGACGAATCCCAGGGTGCGTTTACGTGTCGGTCATCAACACTGGCAGTTTTCGTCGATTCTGACCTATTTCGTGGACTATTATTCACCGTTTTGGGGTCCCAAAGCAATTTCCATGGTTGTCGAACCCCAGGGTGTGCTTACGTGTTGGTTGTGAAGACTCACAGTTTGGGCCGATTCTAGCCCATTTCTTGGACTACTACTCAGTTCTGGGGTCCCGAAATGATTTCCACGATTGACCAACCCCGGGTGCGTTTACGTGTTGGTCATCAACAATCACAATTTTGGTTGATTCTGGTCTGTTTCATGCACTATTACTCAGCGTTTTGGGGCCTAGAGCGATTTCCACGACTAACGATCCCCGGGGTACGTTTACGTGTCCACCGTCAACACTCATAGTTTTGGCCAATTCTGACCTATTTCGTGGATTATGACTCACCGTTTTGGGGTCCCGAAGCGATTTCCATAATTGTTGAACCCCAAGTGCGATTACCTGTCAGTCATCAACACTGATCGTTTTGGCCGATTCTGGCCCGTTTCTTGGACTATTACTCAGTGTTTTGGGGTCCCAGAGCGATTTCTACGATTGATGATCCCCGAGGTTCGTTTACGTGTCCGTCGTCAACACTCATAGCTTTGGCCAATTCTGCCCGTTTCATGGACTCTTACTCACCGTTTTGGTGTCCCGAAGCGATTTCCATAGTTGTTAAACCCCAAGATAAGATTACGTGTCGGTCATCAACACTCGCAGTTTTGGCCGATTCTGGCCCATTTCATGGACTATTACTCACTGATTTGTGGAACCTGAGAGATTTCCATGATTGACGAACCCTTTGGTGAGTTTATGTATCGTTCATCCATAATCCTTGATTTTTCCGATTCTGGGCTCTTTCATGGTCTATTCCTCACCATTTTGGGGTCCCCAAGCATTTTCCATGATTGTCGAACCCCAAGGGGCGATTACGTGTCGGTCATCAACACTCACCGTTTTGGCGGAATCTGGCCTATTTCTTCGACTATTACTCAGTGTTTTGGGGTCCCATAGAGATTTCCACGATTGATGATCCCCGAGGATCGTTTACGTGTCTGTCATCAATACTCATAGTTTTGGCCAATTCTGATCCGTTTCGTGGACTATTACTCACCGTTTTGGGGTTCCTAAGCGATTTCCATAGTTGTTAAACCCCAAGATAAGATTACGTGTCGGTCATCAACACTCGCAGTTTTGGCCGATTCTGGCCCGTTTCATGGACTATTACTCACTAATTTGTGGTCCCTGAGAGATTTCCATGATTGACGAACCCTTGGGTGCGTTTATGTATCGTTCATCAATAATCCTTGATTTGTCTGATTCCGGGCTCTTTCATGGACAATTACTCACCGTTTTGGGGTCCCCAAGCAATTTCCATGGTTGTCGAACCCCAAGGTGTGCTTACGTGTCAGTCATCAAGACTCGCAGTTTGGGCCAATTCTGGCCCGTTTCTTGGACTATTACTCAGTTTTGGGGTCCTGAAGTAATATGCACGATTGACGAATCCCAGGGTGCGTTTACGTGTCGGTCATCAACACTGGCAGTTTTCGTCGATTCTGACCTATTACGTGGACTATTATTCACCGTTTTGGGGTCCCAAAGCAATTTCCATGGTTATCGAACCCAGGGTGTGATTACGTGTTGGTTGTCAAGACTCACAGTTTGGGCCGATTCTAGCCCGTTTCTTGGACTACTACTCAGTTCTGGGGTCCCGAAATGATTTCCACGATTGACCAACCCCGGGTGCGTTTACGTGTTGGTCATCAACAATCACAATTTTGGTTGATTCTGGTCTGTTTCATGCACTATTACTCAGCGTTTTGGGGCCTAGAGCGATTTCCACGACTAACGATCCCCGGGGTACGTTTACGTGTCCACCGTCAACACTCATAGTTTTGGCCAATTCTGACCTATTTCATGGATTATGACTCACCGTTTTGGGGTCCCGAAGCGATTTCCATAGTTGTTGAACCCCAAGGTGCGATTACCTGTCAGTCATCAACACTGATCGTTTTGGCCGATTCTGGCCCGTTTCTTGGACTATTACTCGGTGTTTTGGGGTCCCAGAGCGATTTCTACGATTGATGATCCCCGAGGTTCGTTTACGTGTCCGTCGTCAACACTCATAGCTTTGGCCAATTCTGCCCGTTTCGTGGACTATTACTCACCGTTTTGGTGTCCCGAAGCGATTTCCATAGTTGTTAAACCCCAAGATAAGATTACGTGTTGGTCATCAACACTCACAGTTTTGGCCGATTCTGGCCCGTTTCATGGACTATTACTCACTGATTTGTGGACCCTGAGAGATTTCCATGATTGACGAACCCTTGGGTACGTTTATGTATCGTTCATCCATAACCCTTGATTTGTCTGATTCTGGGCTCTTTCATGGTATATTACTCACCGTTTTGGGGTCCCCAAGCAATTTCCATGGTTGTCGAACCCCAAGGTGCGATTAAGTGTCTGTCAACAACACTCACCGTTTTGGCCGATTCTGGCCGATTTCTTGGACTATTACTCAGTGTTTTGGGGTCCCAGAGCAATTTCCACGATTGATGATCCCCGGGGATCATTTACGTGTTCGTCGTCAACACTCACAGTTTTGGCCAATTCTGACCCGTTTCGTGGACTATTACTCACCGTTTTGGTGTCCCGAAGCGATTTCTATAGTTGTTAAAGCCCAAGATAAGATTACGTGTTAGTCATCAACACCGCAGTTTTGGCCGATTCTGGCCCATTTCATGGACTATTACTCACTAATTTGTGGTCCCTGAGAGATTTCCATGATTGATGAACCCTTGGGTGCGTTTATGTATCGTTCATCAATAATCCTTGATTTGTCTGATTCCGGGCTCTTTCATGGACAATTACTCACCGTTTTGGGGTCCCCAAGCAATTTCCATGGTTGTCGAACCCCAAGGTGTGCTTACGTGTCAGTCATCAAGACTCGCAGTTTGGGCCAATTCTGGCCCGTTTCTTGGACTATTACTCAGTTTTGGGGTCCTGAAGTAATATGCACGATTGACGAATCCCAGGGTGCGTTTACGTGTCGGTCATCAACACTGGCAGTTTTCGTCGATTCTG